>NC_137036.1:9580539-9613039 GCF_032717465.1 Coenobita brevimanus | reverse complement strand
GTGTGTTTGAGGTAAGGGCGGATGGTGTGAATACTAACATGACGCAAGCAGAGCTCTCCCACGCAGTTGGCCAGGCTCGCAAGGTATGGGAACCATATAAAAATATCTCATCATGTGTATGTATTGATATTTAAAATTATGTAATATTTTGCATTGCTTTTGTATGTGATTCTGCTCTGATGCTGGCTAACAGTCGACTAGAACTCTCGTATTTTATGTATTCCTATTCTGGCATGAAGTGTTAACGTGATCGACTAGGACTTATTTAGTATTTCTGGACGTGTTTAGATAAGCATGTCTATACATCCCGGACCCTGAACACCCCTCCCCCTATAAGGCTTCGATCCCATCCTTCAAAATGGAACAGTTATTCATTGAGTTAGTAACTTAGTGAGCTGCTACACACACTATTTCTCGCCATCATAGTGGGTGTAGCAAAGATACCGGGGTAAGCGCTGGTAAAATTCTGTTTCTTTAACGAGCTAGAGTTACTGGTTTTCTTCAGAAAGAATAATGAAGGAGGTTGTTCTGACCAGACTGTCATCAGTAACTGTAGCTCAGCAACAAGAGAAAATTGTATGTTGTAGGTGTAGTAGCGTTTGTTAATCAAATCTTGCTCAGAAACATCATTGGAGTTTCTTACACATATCCCTAGACCCACTGTATTGGCAATCTTCTCGTCGGTTCAAATGGCTCCTTAGCACCTGCTCATATCTAATTTGTTTCGGTCTCATACTGTTTATAGTTTGTTGTTCAAATAAAGATATATTCTTATCAAATGTATAAAGATAATTAAGTCACACTATTATAGTTTTTTCCAAGGTGGGGAGTTTCCACAATTCTTTGATACTGTTTTCACTTACGTTATATATTTATGTTCATATACAAGGCGTATGAATATGGAACAATAGGTTAACATATTGTTATATGTAATAGAAATCGTCAAGCAAGAAGTGCACGAAAACCACTTAATCTGATGATGTTTTCTTAAGTGTCTACGAGCCTAGATATGTATATTGCGAGGAGAAGATTGTAGTACAAGTCGAGCCGGGCAATACTCCCGAGGTGGATGGAAAGCTGATGACAGGGAGAGCTGGAGCTCCCGTTTCATCAGCCCTCAGGACTAGTTCCTGACCATCCCCATTTGCTGAAATTTTTCATTGTCTCAGTTACACAGAGAGTAGGCCAGTATGCTCTCCAATACAAATTTCTCTAACTATCTACACCAAACTACATGCACAGTACACACTACACTTCCTTTTCCAAAATTCAAAAATAGCATGACTTCTCAACACTCAGCCTCGGAGTCCCCAGGGAGGGGGACCATAAATGCCCCCGCCTTCCGTCCCTCTCCTGGTGACGACTTGAGCTGCTTGGAACCATTGTCTGACTCACTTCTTCTTCATTTCTGCAACATTTGCGGCCTTTCCTCTAACTTTCGCTCTATTGAGCACCACCTCTCCTCCTCTAAACTTCACCTTCTCTTTCTAACTGAGACTCAGCTATCTGAGGCAACTGACAGGAAACCCTTTTCTGTATCCTCCTACTTTCTCTATACTCATTTCAAGGCAAAAGGTTGATGTTGTGTATATATACGCAACGACTTATCTTGCTCTCGTGTTCCTGAACTCGATTCATCTGAATTCACTACATTCTGGCTTCGGCTTTCCTGTCATTCTCTGACTAAATATATCTGTGCTGTTTACTTATCCCTCAATTCTGCTGTCTATAAAAAATTCTTCTACTATCTTACTTCTACGATGGAACACATTCTATCCATATCTCCTTTCTCTGAAATCTCCATTATAGGAGATTTCAAAGTTCACCGCCACCTTTGGCTCTCCTCTCCTTTCACTAATGCACCTGGTGAGCAAGCCCACATCTTTTCTATCCTTAATGACCTAGAGCATCTTGTACAGCACCATACCCATATCCCAGACTACCTTGGAGAGAGCTCCAACATACTTGACCTCTTCCTTACAGCTAATCCTTCTGCTTAAACTGTTAATCCTTTCTCTTTGTTGGGCTCCTCTGATCACAACCTTATCACCTTAACCTGTCCTATCACTCCGGTATGGCCTGTGGACCCTCCAGGGAAACGTCGCCTATGGCACTTTGGAGCTGCGGATTGAGAGGCCCTAAGGCAGTACTTCTTTGATTTTCCCTTGAATGATTATTCCTTCCATGGCCGGGAGCCATCTGAGTGTGCCTTGCGCATTACAGAGGTTATTCTCTCGGGCATGGAAGTATACATTCCTTTCTCGTATCCTTTGTCAAACGCAAGAAAGCCTTGGTTTAATCATGCTTGTTCTAATGCTGTCCGCAACAAGGAGAGGGCCTACAAAAGGTACCGGAGCCAACCCACCCCTGAATCACATCATCTTGACGTTTCTGCCCAGAATTGTGCTAAGTCTGTTCTTCACTCTGCTAAAAGTAATTTCATCCATACCAGTACTAAATGCTCTCAACTCTCCAACTCGAATTCTTCCCGCTCCTTCTGGCACCATGCCAAAAACCTTTCTAACAACTTTACCTCATCATCCTTCCCTCCTCTCTTCTACTCTGATGGTTCTGTAGCTATTTCTTCTACTGACAAAGTAGATCTCTTCGAATAGACTATCTCCCCCAGTTCCACCTTACACGATTCCGGTGCTGTTCCTCTATCACTTCCTCCCTCTGACTTCCTCATGGCTGACATTAAAATTTCTTCAGCTGATGTATTTTCTGCCATCACTGGCCTCAATACTAACAAGGCATATGGGCCTGATGGGGTCCCTCCTGTTGTTCTCAAGAACTGTGCTTCTGTGCTTACACCCTGCCTAGACAAACTCTTTTGCCTTTGTCTATCAACTTGTACCTTTCCTTCTTGCTGGAAGTTTGCTCTCATTCAGCCAGTCCCAAAGAAGGGTGACCATTTCCAACCGTCTAACTATCGTCCAATTGCTCTAACGTCCTGTATTTCAAAAGTTTTCGAGTCAGTTCTCAATAGAAAAATTTTAAGGCATCTTTCCTATCACAACCTTCTTTCTGATCGTCAGTAGGGGTTCCATCAGGGACGCTCCACTGGCGATCTTCTCACCTACCTTTCAGACTCCTGGTCATCCTCCTTTCGGGACTTTGGCGAAAGCTTTGTCATTGCACTTGACATCTCAAAGGCTTTCGATCGAGTCTGGCATAAATCTTTAATTCCCAAACTGCCCTCTTACGGTTTCTATCCTTCTATCTGTGCCTTCATCACTAGCTTCCTTTCTGCTCGTTCTATAGCCGCTGTTGTAGACGGCCATCGTTCTTCTCCTAGATCTATCAACAGTGTTGTTCCTCAGGGCTCTGTCCTATCACCAACTCTCTTCCTTTTATTCATCAATGACCTTCTAAGCTGTACATCTAAACCTATCCACTCAAACGCTGATGACTCCACCCTTCACCTTCCCATTCTGTTCCCACAACGCCCATCTCAGCAGTTACTTCAACAAACATGGGATGAGGTTATGGCACACCTGATGTCTGACGTGGTTCGTATCTCTGACTGGGGTAAAAATAATCTGGTTGTTTTTAATGCATCTATGACTCAGTTCTTACACCTATCAACCCGTCAAAATCTTCCACAGGTTTACCTACTAATGTTTAATAATATTCAGCTTAATCCTGCATCATCCTTGAAAATGCATGGGGTTTCATTTACTCGGGACTTATCTTGGAAAAATCATATTACATCCCTTCTAAAATCTGCTTCCAAGAGATTAGGTGTGCTAAGCCGACTCGTTCCTTCTTTACCAGTGCACAATTGTTGACTCTATACAGGGGTTTTATCCGCCCCTGTGTGGAGTACACTCTCCTGTGTGGGGAGGCTCCCCACATACAGCTCTTCTCAATATGGTGAAGTCAAGGGCTTTTCGTCTCATTAACTTTCCTCCTCTTACTGACTCCCTTCGACCTCTGTCTCTTCACTGCACTTTTGCACCTTTATCTCCTCCCTGAAAAACAACTAACTAAAAAAACAAACAAGAAGCCTCGGACAAGGACTGACCAAACGGTGACGACCCAGGACCAGACAAAGGACTTGGTAATGGGTACATGGAATGTAAGAGGAGCGAATGATGAGGTGAAAGAGAGAGAGATTGTCCAGGTGCTTGAAGGTGCGAAAGTGGATGTATATGGAAAAACTGAAACAAAATGGAGAGGAGAATGTGTGAGAGAATGGGAGTATGCATGGGGTATATGTGCAGGAGTAGGTGACAATGAGAGGGCAAAGGAAGGAGTATGTACAGTTGTGAGTAAAAGATGGAAGAAGAGCATAAGACAGTATGGATCAGTTGGGTCAAGGATTGTTTGGATAAAGTTGAAAGTTGTAAAACAAATGTGGGCGATTGTGTGTGTGTATGCGCCAATGCAAGATCTTGCTAGAAGAGTGAGAAAAGAGTTCTGGACAAATGTAGAAGTGTGCATGCAAAAGTTTGGAAGGAATGAGAGAGTGTTTTTGATCGGTGATATGAATGGTAAAGTTGGGAATGTGAAGGTGGATGGAATAGTTGGTGAGTGGGGTGTGCCTGCTGAGATAGATGAGAATGGGAGTGCGTTAGTGGACATTTGTGCTGGGAGGGGGTTGATGATAGCCAATACCCTCTTCAGGCATAAAATGATCCACAGATATACATGGCGAGTGATGAGAAGGGTGGGTGGTGAACTGAATGAAAGGAAGGCAATGATTGATTATGTGTGTGTGGATGAAAGGATGGGAAGATGTGTAATGGATGCAAGAGCTTATAGAGGTTGGGGGAGTGGACTTTCTGACCACTACTTGGTGGTGGCCAGAATTAGGATTCAAGTAAGATGGAGGAATAGAAGAAGGGAAAGACGAGAGGAAGGAGTAGTTGCAAGGAGAGTGGAAAGGTTACAAGAGGATGAGGAAAAGGCAGAGTATAAGAGAAAAGTGGAGGAACGATTGGGCAAATATGAATTGGAGCAGATGGGAGACGTGGAAGGTGTGTGTAGGATATTTACAGAAGAAATATGTGCAGCATGTGATGTGGTGTGTGGAAGGAAGAGAAGACGGAGGGGGGTGGAAGGAACAGCGTGGTGGACAGAAGAGGTGAGACAGGCTATGGCACAAAAGAAGAAAGCATACAATGAATGGATGAGAAATAGGGGCGTGGAAAAAGTTGAGAGGCGGAAGAGAGACTTATATGTAGAAAGAGAGAGGTGAAAAGATTAGTAAGAGAGAGTAAGAAGAAAGTGGATGAGGAATTTGGAAGGAATTTGAGTGTAAAGTGGAGGGACTGTAAGAAAATGTTCTGGAAAGAGGTGAAAAGAGTAAGACAGGGTGGAAGTGAAGTTAGCAGGGGAGTGAAAGATAAAAATGGTAGATTACTAGTGGAGAAGGGAGAAAAAGTGAGCAGATGGAGAGAACACTTTAAGGAATTGTTGAACATAGAGAATGGAAGTAATGCGAGTATAAGTGGCTGGGGAATGGCTGGGAGAAGGAGGGAGGTGAGAAGACAGGAAGAAATCAGTAGGATAGAAGTTGTGGAAGCAATGAAGAAAGTTAAATTGGGGAAAGCCCCAGGAATTGATGGAGTGTGTGGTGAAATGCTGAAGCATGGGGGAGAGATAGTAGTAGAATGGATGTGGAAGATGTGCAGATTGGCCTGGGAGGAAGGTAGAGTCCCGGAGGATTGGAAGTCAGGTATAATTATTCCCTTGTACAAAGGAAAAGGGGGAAAAAAAAGTGTGTGGTAATCATAGGGGCATTTTTCTTCTTAGTATAATAGGAAAAGTGTATGGTAGGGTACTTATTTACAGTTAGAGAAAGAACAGAGAAATTAGTTGGAGAAGAACAAGGAGGCTTTAGGAAGGGAAGAGGTTGTGTAGATCAGATACTCAATCTTAGAACTTTAGTGGTAAAGTTTCTAGAGAAGGGAAAGAAGTTGTATGTGGCTTTCATGGATTTGGAGAAAGCATATGACTGGGTGGATAGACATGATTGATTGATTGTAGTAAAAACTGGCGACGCAACTGCTTAGGTCATATGCCGCCGGACAACAAGCTAAAACACATGGGAAATAAATTGTGCATAGTTAATAACTTTTTCTAGAAATAATACACTGAAAATAATGAAAGAATAGTTAAAAGAGAAAACAATTTCTTATAAAAGTGGAAGGAGGCCCGCCTCCTGAAGAAAAACAAAAACATCAGTAAAAACGCTATGGACTCCCCCAAGCATCAAGGAGAGACAGTAGGCACCATCTACCCCTTTATGCCTATGGAGGAATCTCCGACGCAGGTCCCCCAAACTTGGACACTTGACCAGCAAGTGACGGACAGTAAGGGGAACAAAGCAATCATCACAGTACGGTTGAGTCTCACCACTCATCAGGAACCTATGTGTAAGCCAAGAGTGCCCAATGCAAAGCCTAGCAAGAGCTACCTCCAATCGCCGAGGCATGGAAGGGAGAACCCTTGGCACAACCACTCTCTGGAAGACCTCTTTCAGCTTATTATGAGCAACACCATCCCAGCGTCTCTGCCAACACACATGCATTCTGTCCCACAAGTAAGGTGTTAGATCAGATGCAGGAAGCGGATATTCTGCTGGGGGCTGTTGGGTAGCCGCAGCCTTGGCCAATGCATCCGCAGTCTCATTGTCCGCCACACCAACATGTGCGGGAACCCAGCAAAAATCCACTCTCTTCCCCCGACGACGAATGAGGAACAGCCACTCCAAAATAGCTAAAAGTAAGGGATGGGAAGAGTTAAAAGAGTCCAGGGCCAAAAGCGCCCCTTGAGAGTCGCTAAAAATAGTAAAATAATTGTCAGGATGAACAAACACCAACTTCAAGGCTAAAATGATGGCTGACAACTCTGCAGTAAAAACTGAGGCAACCAAAGGAAGACTACCTCCACGGCTAAAATTGGGAAATACCACTCCTCAACCAACACCTGATGCGGATTTAGAGCCATCAGTATACACAGGCACAGAACCACCATGACTAGAAGAATGTTCTAAAAATAACCTTAAGAGACACTGAGGAGCAACAAAATCCTTTGAACCTGCAATAGGCCTGCAGAAAGTAACCTTGGTCAATATCCAAGGCGCAACCCTTGGGATCCGAACAGGACTGACAAGTACTGCCGACAAACCAAACCCCTCCATTATATCCTGAACCCTATAGCCAAATGGACGAGGCATGCGAGGGTGTCTACTATAACACAAAAGACAAGACTGTTTCGTCACACCCTCACAGACAAGTGAGTCTGGAAGGCGACGAATCCGGAGCCAGCACCGCACTGCAACAGACTGACGCAGTAGATCTAAGGGAGGCACACCAGCTTCCACCAATTAGCTGGGAATTGGAGAGGACCGAAAAACCCCAGTTGCAAGACGAAGACCAGTATGATAGACAGCATCTAGAGTTTTTAGTCTTGATTCTGTGGCAAAGGAATATACCTCACAGCCATATGACAGCTTAGAGGTTACAAATACCTGAAACAAATGCAAGAGTGTCCTTTGATCAGCACCCCAAGAGGTATGAGACAGAACCCTCAATAGATTGAGAGCTTTCATACATGATGTTTTAAGATTTGCCAAGTATGAGACCCATGTCAAACGACAATCAAAAGTCAGGCCCAAGAATTTCGTCTCTGTCACACAACGGAGTCTCCTGCCACAAAGCTGGAGATCAGGGTCCGGGTGTACCCCTCTCATCCTACAGAAGTGCATAGCCACAGTCTTTGAAAGGGAAACCGAAAACCCTTGGAAGTGGTCCAGGCAGAAATCTTGTCCAAGGCAAGTTGCATCCGCCACTCAATAGCAGACATGCGGGAGCCAGAAAACCATATAGCTAAGTCATCCACATAAAGGGATGAGGATATCCCCAGCAGGCACAGTGTCAACGATGCCATTAATGGCCACTGCAAACAGGGAAACACTTAAGACACTCCCCTGCGGGACACCTTCTTCCTGGCACAGTGGCGCAGAGAGGGTAGAACCCACACGGACCCGAAATACACCATCAGTCAAGAAGTCTCCAAGCAACACAGGCAGGCGACCACGTAAACCAAAGACATGAAGTTGTTGGAGGATGCCATGGCGCCAGGCAGTGTCATAAGCCTTTTCAAGGTCAAAAACCACAGCCACAAGATGTTGCTTAGAGGCAAAAGCTTCACAGATTGACGCCTCAAGCCTGATAAGGTTGTCTGAAGTGCACCGTAATTTACGGAAACCACTCTGCGACGGAGAGAGAAAGCAACCCTTCTCCAGAAACCACATAAGCCTGACATTGAAAATCTTTTCAAACAGCTTGCACACAAATGATGTTAAAGTGATAGGGCGATAGTTGGAGACTTGGGAATGGTCTTTACCAGGCTTGGGAAAGGGGAGGACAATACCCAACTTCTAACTCCTCGGAATAGAGCCCTCACTCCAAACAGTGTTTAAAGGGTCCAATAAAAACTGAAGTGAATCAGTCGGAAGATGACGCAGCATAGCGTATGGAATATCGTCAGGCCCAGGAGCAGTGTCATGACACTCTGAAAGGGCAGCACGTAGCTCACGGAGGCTGAAATCTAAATTATACAGCTCTCCGCCACGAGAGCGAAAGTCAAGACCCAGCCTCTCCTGATTCCTATGACAGGTGGCAAATGGCTGAGAAGGATCCTTTGTGGAGACAGTGTAAAACTGATCTGCAAAAGCAGAGGCTACTGCATCTGGTGCAGACACAAGTTCTCCATGAAGGCGCAACGCCGGAGGGGATGGGGGCAAGAACCTACCAGATATCTTGCCCACCTTTTTCCACACCACAGACAGTGAAGTTGAAGATGTAATTGTAGAAGCATACGACCTCCACGAGTTTCGGCGAGCATCATTCATGACCCATCTATAGTGAGCACGTGCTTCGCGAAACTGTATTTTTAGAAAAACAACATTACGATTGGCAAAATACCGACGAGCAGCTGCTTTGTAAGTTCACTTTGCTATGGAGCAGTCATCATTCCACCATGGCACAGGTCTCCGGGAAAAAACACCAGAAGTCCGTGGGATAGAATGAACCCCTGCTGAGAAAATGGTCTTAGTAAAATAACATTCGGCATCATCAATAGTTGAAAAATCAGTAACCCTGTTGGCAAATACACATAGTTCCTCAAAGAGAGACCAATCAGCCCTGTCCAGACACCAGCGTGGCAGACGGGCTACAGGAACAGAGCGAGTCGGCTGGACCACTACAGGATAATGGTCACTACCATGTAGATCATCCAAAACCTCCCAAGAAAAATCAAGGGCACAGTTAGAGGAGGAGATGGTAAGGTCAATGACAGAATACGTGCCAGTCTGAACATGAAAATGGGTCGGCCTTCCATCATTTAGGACAACCAAATCTAAATCCCCAACCAAAGAGGCAAGAAGATCACCCCAGGGATTTGAAAGTGAGTCACCCCATAAAGGATGGCGGCCATTAAGGTCACCAAGGAGTAGGAAAGGGGGTGGAAGTTGACTGATAAGGGTTTCTAGATCAGCACGTATAACAGGAATGGAAGGTGGAAGGTACAGACAACAGATGGTATAGCACCTCCCAACGTGCATCTGTACGGACAGGACTTGAAAGGGGGACTGAATCTCAAAGGAAATAAAGGGGACATCAGAACGGCACAAAATTGCACATCCACCGCTGTGACCACCAGGAGGAGATGCATGGAAGGCCTTATACCCCCTAATGGAAGGGAACTGTCTGTCCCCCACCATTGTCTCCTGAAGACACACACATAGTGGGTTCAGAGTAGACAATTCCTCCCAATTTGCCATGGCACCTCTACAGCTCCACTGAAGTCAGATTGGTACCGATTGAGCCATAGTGATTAATATTAAATATTATGAACTTAGAAAGCTATGTAGCAACCTCGTTGGGAAGGGAGTGAAAGCCCTTCTTCCTAGGCGTGGAGCTCTGGCTCACCAACCGAGAAGGCAATGAAGATTTAGAGTTTCCGAGGGTGGAAGTACCCTTACCCCGAGACATGTCCCGCCCATCGCCAGAATGAGTCTGAAGCACAGAGAGATCTTCTTGGAAGACCCACGTGCCCCGTCCGCACACCCATGTGAGTTTTCAGCTGGCACCTCGGGGCCAACTGAACCCTCCCCATCCAAATCATCCAAAGTTTGGCCGCTGGATGACGGATCAGAGGGAGCAAGCGACTGAGCTCTATGAGAATGTAAAGACCCAGGCCCCACCACACCTGAGGAAGAGGCAGGGACAGGAATCCTAGAAGGGCTGTCATGAACACCCACAGACTTAGACGTGACCACTGGCTGGGTTGTCGAGCGAAGAGCCCCCTCAGAATCCTCATGTGGTACAGAAGTTTGAACTTTAGAAGGAGGGGAGTCACCCAAAAACTCCTCACTCCTCACTCGTTTGAGGTTGGCAGATGCAACCTCCATCTCTGCACCAGAACTTAACCCGCCCCGTCCCGTCGACGTATGGGTACGTTGCAACGATTTGCATTTGCCAGTCCCGGCGACGTACCAGTACGTCGTGCAATTGCAAGGTCCCTAATTTGCACAATTTTCAATTTTCGCGCATGATTTTTCGTATGTATACACGGGACACCTTCCTCTATTCCTCTACAAGATGCCAAGCAGGGACAATGCCTTACACTGCATAACTTCCCCCCTCCCCCCCTCATGCCATTGTCTTGGCAAAGGACCTGTTACCAGTGACCTGGCTAGTAAAGATATTCAGGGCCAGAGTGATTCCCCAATCGATGACAATGTGGAGGACAATGTTTACATAGCATTAGAAGAAGAAACAGCCAGAAATAATGATCAGGTAATGTGGCAAAAAAAGGTCAGGTATGGTGATTAGTCAGTGAGTGAAACAATGCTTATAATGCCTTTATTACTGCTTGAAAATCAATATACTCTCATACTACATATACATTCGTACCAAGTAAATAAATAAATACCATTTATGAGTGGATAAAATAGTTACCCTCCCATAGAACTCGTTTTCTTTGGTGCCAGCATGTTAGAAAACCCAGTCAGGTTAAGAGGAACTCCTACCTGGATTGGGTATTTTAAACCTCAGGTGAGCGATTTCTCTATGAATTTTCGATGTTTCTCACCAAAAGCGAAGGTTTTAGCCAAAAAAAAAAAAAATCGAAAATACCTCGGGACTGGGGGATGTCGGAGGTGCGGAAAACCTCGGGACGTGACGGGTTAAAGCATTAGAAACTATAGTGCCACACTGTAAAGAAGATTGAGCAACAGTAGCAGAGCGGGTAGATGGTACAGGAAGTAGCAGCTGATATAGAAGTATGAGAGACGCTGGTTTTTTTGGATATGTCAGGACAAGGATGCACAGGAAGGACATCAGGAGTTTTGAATGTGTCAAAGCAAAGTGTAGCATCGACATGGGTGTTTGTCACAGGAGGAACCGGAGGAACTGGGATGGGGGAGGCACTCCCAGATGCTGGAAGAACCACCACAGAGGGGACACCCCCAGAGACAGGAGGCACCTCCCTGGAGGAAGCATAGCTGCTTCCAGGCTGCACTCCCTCAGTGGAACCCCCCGGGCGAGAAGGCCGGGAAGTAGAACCCTGAGAATTTCATCGGGCATTGTCTGATGGCAGGGGCACCTGCCGGGTAGCTTTATGGCGAGACAACACAGCAGCAAAGGTAACCCCAGGGCGAATGAACCGCTCCCTTACCCTTGCCTTTGCCTCAGAAAAGGAAATTTTCTCCTTCGTTCAGACAGAAATGATCTCGTATTCATATTTGTATACTTCGCAATCCCTTGAGGAGGCTGCATGTGCTCCTCCACAGTTCAAACATTCAGAGGGTTGAGAATAATCATCTATACCATGAGAAATTCCACCACAATTTCCTCAGATCTCAGGAAGGCCAGAAGCTTCCCGCCTGCAAGAACGGCGGACGTGACCAAATCTTTGACAATAATAGCATCTTCTAGGTCGGGGAACATAAGGTTTAACCTTTAGCTTCCACCATGCAGCAGTGATGACCTCCGGCAAGGTAAGACGGTCAAATGTCAAGATAAGAGTGGGCGTGGGGGTTAAAACCCCATCAACCTTCTTCATAATTCTCTGTACTCCTACGACACCCTGAGGAGCCAGCCCCTCTAGGAGGGAAGAATTAGAATATGACATCAAGTCACGAGAATACACAACCTCTGGGGACTGGTTTAGGACCAAGTGACGAGAGGCAGATACAGGATAACCAGCGACCATAGTTAGGGACTGGATGCGTGAACTCTCCTCTTCATTCCTAGCTTCTAGCAATAGAGAACCATAACCCTGTAAAGAGACCTCGGGGGTAAATCCACATGCTGAAACTAGACCACTGTGAATCTGAAAACAATTCAGGTTCCGGAAAGAAGTACCATTATCCATTTTAATGACTACATGTTTGGTGTAAGAGTTATTAACAAAAACACCAGGTAAGAGCTCCATAGAAAAGGCATCGCAATTCACCATTTTGGCAGACGACCCGGAGGGTACAGGGTCATTGGCCAGAGAGTGACCAGTTGATGCCGACTCGTGCGGCTGGTCACCGACCACATGAGTGGGTAAAGAAAGGTTCTTTGTATCCATAAATACAATGGTGTAAAAAAAAAATTGGCACCAGGAGCCAAGGGAAACCGCCTACCAGGGAGTGAGGGGACCGAGCGCGGTCTGATGGGAGCGGGGTACCTCGTCCCCAGAGGGTGTCCCCAAAAGGACACCCTGTGATGCGAAAGTTCGCTCCCACCAGTGCAAAAACCCCCTTCCCCAACACCCCCCAGCCCAGACACCCAACCAACCAACTCGGGACAGCACCGAGGCGATCCCTCTGGAGGGCAGCACCGATGACCCTTACGGGTAACCTATGTTTCGGGCAGCGCTTAGTCAGACCCCTCACCCACAACCCCACCCGTGTGGGAGACCCTGCCGGATGTCGTTACATCCACGGGCAGGCTTGTGGGATCACAGGGGCATGCAAGCCCCACCACCACGACAAGGTGGCTCCCCAAGGGGGGGGGGATAGACAAGGATTGTGGAAAGTGTTAAGAATATATGGAGTAGATGGGAAGTTGTTGAATGCTATGAAGAGTATGTACAATGGTGCGAAGGCTGCAGTGTGTGTGGATGATGAACTAAGTGAATTTTTCTCTTTGAAAGTTGGGTTGAAACAGGGATGTGTCATGTCTCCATGGTTGTTCAATCTGTACATGGATGGGGTAATAAAAGAGGTACAAGGTAGGGTAGTGGATGTTGGAGTGGCCCTGATGAGAGAGGATAGTGTTTGGAAACTCCCTGTACTGTTGTTTGCAGATGATACTGTGTTGTTGAGTGATGACGAAGGGGAGCTGCAAGGCTTGGTGGATGAGGTTGGGAGAGTGTGTAAGAAACGGAATCTAAAGGTGAATGTAGGGAAGAGTAAAGTGATGGTCTTTGAGAGAGGTGAAGTCAGTGAATGTACAGCGAGGTTGGATGGTAAGGAATTCGAAAATGTGAGTATGTTTAAGTACTTGGGTAGTGTGATGAGTAAGGATGGAGGTTTGGAGGGTGAAGTGCTTGAAAGGGTACAGCAGGGAAGAAAGGTTGCTGGTTCTTTGAAAGCAGTGATAAGAAACAGGGAAGTGAGCATGGAAGTGAAAAAGTTACTACATGACGGTATTGTGATACCAACTCTAATGTATGGAAGTGAAGCTTGGACGTTGTTGGAAGGACACAAGTCAAGAGTGAGAGCAGTGGAAATGAGTTATTTAAGAGGAGCCTGTGGAATCACATGGAGAGACAGGCTGACGAATGAGGATATAAAGGAGTGTTGTGGTGTGGATGTGGATGTGATAGGAAGCGTTATGAGGAACACACTGAGGTGGTTTGGCCATGTGGAGAGGATGGAGGGTGAAAGACTGACGAAGAGAGTGTATGTGAGTGAGGTGGAGGGGAGAAGAGGGAGGGGGAGGCCGAGGATGAGATGGGGGGATGGGGTGGAGAGGTATATGAGAGAGGGGTGTGTGGGTTGGGAGCAGGGCAATGAAATGGCAGACAGGGTGACTTGGAGGAGATTTTTTTGTGGCCACCCCAAACGGGATTGAGGCGTCTGGCAATAGATAGATAGATCTCTTTTCTATCGCTACTTTAATGGTCACTGCTCCTCTGAATTGTCTACATGCATTCCTCCACCTCTACAATGGGCGCATAGCACCCGTCTAGCAGCAAACTCTCATCCCTTTTCTGTCCAACTCTCTAATGCAAGAATTAAGCGTTACTCCCAGGTCTTCATTTATGCAACAGGTCAACTCTGGAACTGTCTCCCTCTGTGTGTGTTTCCTGCTTCCTATGATCTCCAGTCTTTCAAACGCAGTGTGTCCAGGCATCTCGAAATGATCGGATCTTGAATTTGGTTCTCTGTTGCATTTTGTTTTGCTCTTGGAAGGAACTGTTATTGTGGGCTCATGGCCTGTGGTTCCTTCTTCCATGCATAAAAGAAATCTATCTATCTTTTGCCAGACACCTTAATCACATAAAGGATGACCACAAACAGATCGCCTCCATGTCACCTTGTCCCCCGCCATTTCACTGTTCTGCTCCCAGCTCATACACCCCTCTTTCATATACCTCTCCACCCCAAACCTCCATCTCATCCTTGGTCTCCCCCTCCCGCCCCCCCTACACCTCACTCACATACACTCTCCTTGTCAGTCTCTCACTCTCCATCCTCTCCACATGGCCAAACCACCTCGGTGTGGTTCTCCTAACGCTTCCTATCACATCCTCCTGCACGCACAACGCTCCTTCACATCCTCATTTGTCAGTCTGTCTCTCCATATGTCTCCACATGCTCCTCTCAAATAACTCATTTCTACTACTCCCTCTCTTGACTTCTGTCCCTCCAACGCGGCTAAAGCTTCACTTCCATACGTTAGAGTTGGTATCACAATACTCTCATGTAGTAACTTTCTAACTTCCATGCTCATTCCCTATTTCTTATCACTTCTTTCAAGGAATCAGCAACCTTTCTTCCTTGTTGTACACTTTCAAGCACTTCACCCTCTAAAACTTCCACCCATACTCATCACATTGCCCAAGTAATTAAATGCATTCATATTTTTAATTTCCTCCTCATCCACCGTCACTGTACATACAGTGACTTCACTTCCCTTGAAGACCATACAGTAAGTTCACTCTTCCCTACATTCACCTTTAGATTCCACTTCTTACATACTGTCCCAAACTCATCCACGAAGCCCTGCAGCTTCCCTTCGTCTTCACTTAACAACACAGTATCATCTGGAAACAACAGTACAGTAAGCCTTTAGATGTATTCTTTATGATTGCCATAAATACAATATGGTTGAATTTAGATTGATTTTACATCAGCATAAATTGTACAGTGCAGGAATGAGCTTGAAGATGGGTGGAGGAGTGGTAGGTCAAGAAAATTGTGCGGAAATATAGTCAGAGTGTTTGGCCATGCAAGGGATGGCGAGAGATAAGGTGAAGTGACCGTGGATTGAGCTGGGTGGAAGAATTTTCTTTGTAGGAGTGTCTGAGGAAGGTGCGGTATCCCTGTTCTTGTTTTAAGTACTTTTTTCACACATAAATGCAAGTCGAACCTTGACCCTGCTTTGATCTTGACCTCTGCCTGATTGTTCTTAAAAATAAATCTATTTTTGCCTGACCCTCAGCAATGCCACCAATTTTGGTCCAAATCATCTTAAAACTACCTCAGTAGCCTTTTTTCTGTAACCTAGACTTCTGACCTTTCCTTGTGATCTTGACCTTTGACAGACTGTTCTCAATAGCAAATCCTTTCATTCCTTGCTTATCCTCATCTGTTTCAGTTTCGTCTAAATCGAATAATATCTGCTTACGATGAACTTGCCATGTGGCTTTTACCTTCGATCACTTATTCTTAAAAAGGAAAAAAAATAATGTTCATTCCCTTTCTGACCCTCAGCCCCTCCACCAAGGATGGCTAAAGTCAGATCAAAACTGTTCGACTTATTTTGTTCACACACACACACACACACACACACACACACACACACACACACACACACACACGTTGCCCTGTGATCCAGTTAACTAACTGTTCTTTAAACAGAATCACTTCATTCCGGTCTTACCATCAACCATTACCCCAGATTATGGTAAATGGACGAAAAGCATTAAAAGTGATTTTTATAGGTCAAATTTTGACTAGATATATAACTGTAATGCTAGGTGAAATTAGGCTCGACTTCTCGTTCCTATTTCACCTAACGTGGAGCGGGGTCCTCTTTCGAGACCGGAGCTAGTGCAATAAAGAGAGGCAGGACACAAAAACTCTAGGCAACAACCTTTACACGTATATTACCACAGTCAGACACAGGACAAACCAGCAGATATTACAGCACAATATATAGCAATATAAAACCTAATCTAGGATATGTGTATCTCGCAGGATATTTGCTTCTCTGATGGTAATGACAACACAAACAATCCTAGTGTATCAGGAGTGCAGTAAATATAGGCGCGCGCGGGGGCGCGGGAGGGGGGTTGAGTCTCACTAGGAGGAGATAGGGGAGGTGCGGGGAGTGACTTGTGGTGGCTAGGGGAAAGTTATGGTAATACTGGAGAGCGGCAGTTATTAGCCGTGAAGTTTATATGGTTTCCACTAGCCAAAAGACTTTGGTAATTGATTTTATTCGTGATTTACGCTTACTCGAGACATTGGAGTGGGAGAGGGTGGTAAACAAGATTGATGGGTAGCGTGGGGGAGGGAGAGAATACCATTAATACTTCCTTTCACAATATTCCTTCACAGTAATGGGGGCATGTCTTTATGGGGAAATCTCCCGGCGGCACAGGCTTATTAATTGTATAACAGGGATGTCACTCACACATATAGTCAATCAGATCTTGTTCCACACTCTTGTCCTTTAACTTCTCACTGTGATCTGATTTACCCTGATATTCACTATATGAAATCACTGCACAATACTTACATTAGGGGAAATCACACTTAACCTAAATCACTCGTGCTACAATATCCACGTATTCATCAGGGGGATAGGCAGGAACATGTCGTCGGCGATCCTGCTGGGCTAGGGGCACCGCCAATGCGAGGCGTGCCGAGAGGGCACGGGATAACTCGTAAGGGCGTCCCCTCGCGTCCTGGGCTTCTCGTGGCTTCCGGGCTTAGCTCAAGCGTGTGGCCCTTGGGACTGGGGCCGAATAGCTCCAGGAACCTCTGTGATAAGTCCCGGCGTCGTGGGGGCGTAGAGAGATCACGCCCGGGTGTCCTGGGGAGAACCGAGAGAGACTGTGGGCTGCAGTCTCCTGCGTCTAGGGGCGCCGACAGGGGAGGGCTGCGGCAGCGACTTCCACTGGGGTCCATCAGGTGCGTCTGCTCTAGAGCCAGGCATATGGAACAGAGACCAGGGGAGGCTGGGAGGCCTGTCTGGGTCACTCTGGGACCGGAAGCCTGGGCTCCAGTCTCCTGCCGTGGGGACGTCTCTCTACTCACCTCTCTCTGCACACCCTCGGAGCGACCATAGATCGTCTCATGAGGATGGGAGCGACCATGGATCGTCTCTACCGGAGCACTTTCGGAGCGACCAAGGATCGTCTCACGAGGATGGGAGCGACCATAGATCGTCTCACGAGGATGGGAGCGACCATAGATCGTCTCTACCGGAGCACTTTCGGAGCGACCATAGATCGTCTCTACCGGAGCACTTTCGGAGCGACCATAGATCGTCTCTACCGGAGCACTTTCGGAGCGACCATAGATCGTCTCTACCGGAGCACTTTCGGAGCGACCATAGATCGTCTCACGAGGATGGGAGCGACCATAGATCGTCTCTACCGGAGCACTTTCGGAGCGACCATAGATCGTCTCTACCGGAGCACTTTCGGAGCGACCATAGATCGTCTCACGAGGATGGGAGCGACCATGGATCGCTTCCTCACCGGAGCACCTTTCGGAGCGACCAAGGATCGAGATGGGAGCGTGGGATCGTCCACGAGGATGGGAGCGACCATAGATCGTCTCTACCCGAGCACTTTCGGAGCGACCATAGATCGTCTCTGCCGGAGCACTGACTGGGAGCCATAGACTGCCCTCTACCGGAGCACTTTCGGAGCGACCATAGATCGTCTCTACCGGAGCACTTTCGGAGCGACCATAGATCGTCTCTACCAGAGCACTTTCGGAGCGACCATAGATCGTCTCACGAGGATGGGAGAGACCATAGATCGTCTCTACCGGAACACTTTCGGAGCGACCATAGATCGTCTCATGAGGATGGGAGCGACCATAGATTGTCTCTACCGGAACACTTTGGGAGCGACCATAGATCGTCTCTACCGGAACACTTTGGGAGCGACCATAGATCGTCTCCACCAGAGGGGCGCCGTCTGGTGTATATTTTCTAACTCCACCCCTAGCTGGCTCAGCAATTCCACTCCGCGAAGGTAGTGTCCTTCTACAGTGGCGGCGGCGTGGTGGCTGCATGACACAGGGGCGCACGGCCCGGGCTGACATGTGTCGCTGTTGCCAGGAGTGGTGGTGGCTGGTGGCGGCTACCCCGTGGGGTCCGTGTGGGGGTGTCGGCGCATCTGTGGGCATACTAAGCTGTGTTTGGCTTGCCCTGTCATCGGGGGTACTATGGTATTCTTCGGTGGCACTGTTTTTTAAGCCGCGCATTTTACCACTCTTCCCCTGTAAAAAGTCACGTCCTCGTGGCTGGAGTGGAACACTTGTGTGTTGGAGGTGGTGTAGACGGGCTGGAGGTGTTGCAGCGTAGTTTGCCAGGCGATAGTGTAGGGGTTCTCTTCTTGTGCTGGGTCGTAGGTGAGGAAGAGTGTGGAGGTGGCGGTGGTAGACTGGAGGAGGTTTAGCAGGTGGTGTGGCCCACGGAGTCTGTGGTTCCTGCCAAGGGTAGGTGCCCATACGGCCCGCTTCACTCTCATCTTGCTTGGTGTGGCTGTTGGTGTGGTTGGGAGCTGAATGCTGGATACTGTGGGTAAGGGCCGGGTTTTGTGCCGTGGTAATGCGGCGTTGAGTCTCTGGGGAGTACAGGTAGAGGGGATTTGGGCCTGATGTAGCTTGATGGTGTGAAGTCGTGGAAAGGTGGGCGGTGTAGGGGTGTGTGTGTATCGGGTGGGTGGGCATGAGAGTTGGCCGGAGGGGGTGGTGGTGGTGGTTCTGAGGGTGGGTGTGGGTGGGGAAGTAGGCGTGTGGGGTGGGCGGGGTCGGTTAGCACGGGCTGTCGCGCGCGTTGGGGGCGTGGTGAAAGGTGAGATCGTCGGAGTGGGCATGCGTAGGTGTGGAGGGGAGAGGGCGGTGGTAGTGGGTTGTCCTGTGGGGGTGGGGGGGTGGGCGGGGCACGTGGGCTTGGGTGGAAAGGGTGAGGCGGCGGAGGGAAGGGGTGAGGGTGAGCGAGGTGTGGCAGGGGAGATGTCAGGTGAGGTGCGGGGAGTGGTGGAGGCGGTGGAGGCTGAGGTGGTAGGGGAGGTGGAGGGGGATGGCGAGGAGGAAACATAGCACTCGTATGTGGAAGTGACAGGTGGTGCGGGAGCAGGGGGAGGTTGGGGGTGTGGGGTCAGTAGCGGTGGTGAGGTGGCAGGAGAGTTGGCTTGGAGGGTAGGTGGTGAGGAGGGAGTGCGATCTTGTGGCGCCATCCCGGTGTTTGGTGGTGGGGTGGTTTGGGCGGTAGCAGGGTTCTGTGCTAGTGGTGTGGGGTGGGCGGTGGGTACTAAACTAGGGGATGGTGCGGGTGTGGGGGTGATGGCGGACGGTGTGTGGTGCTGGAACCGTGGTGGCTTGGCAGGGGCTGTGGAGTGGGATGTGGCAGGTGGTGAGTGTCGTCGGAGGCTAGGAAAGGTGGGGTGAGGTGTAGGGGGAGAGGGAGCCGGTGGTGGTGGGGACATGCGGCCTCGCGGGGTGTCTGAATGTTCGGGGATGGGGCGGTAGCAGGGGGCTGAGCTCGTGAGAGAGTGATGGGTGGTGGGGTGTGGGATGTGGTGGGCGGCGAGGCATCTGGTGGGGTGATTGGGGATGAGGGGGTGGTCCGCGGGGATGGTGAGGTTGAAGGTGGGGTGGGGAGGTTAGAACTAGGGGCAGGAATAGAGGAAGGTAGAACAGAAGAGATAGTGAGAGGGGAGGAAAAGGAAAGATAACGTTCCCCCCTGTCGTAGACTGGGGGAGATGTGAGGTGGCCCCCGCCATTATGATGGGATGCGGGGGCAGTGGGGGGGGCGCTTTTTGTGTTTCCCTTTTTGTATTTTCTTCCCCTGAGGCTTAGGGGAATTTGCGTATGGTGGGGAGGTTTGTAAGCGCCCTCATGTCATTTGGCTGCACTGGGCAGCTTCTAGCTGCTCACCGATGTCGTGGATCGGGCATGGATGGCTAAAAGGCGCCTCATTAAACTGATATCTCTATCCATGTCTCCTGTTGGGTCATGGATAGTGAAATGTTGTTTCACAACACATGGGAGTACTCTGAGCAGAGTGTTAAATGTATGCTGATCCCGGGTTTCCTCATCTGCCTCCGGGTAGGCAGCAGTAACCAGGCGTTTTGCGTGTATCAGGGTATTATCTAAATCCCCGTCAAATGAAAAACTATCCAATTAGGATAGGGCCACTACTTTCGCCAATGATGGGGTGATGGCTTGTACAGTGAACTTTGTAAAGTTCTGCCAGGTGAGTTCTGGGACGATTTTCGGCGTTATGTTCGCCGCCTTTTTACCCAACAGTGGTAGTGTGACTGCAATTTTTTGTTGGTCATTTTCAAAGCCAATATCCAGATATGTGTGTATATCATACTGGTCGGGGTCAAACTTGGGTAACTGAACGTGCGGTTTAGTTGCCATTTTTCTAAATATTTCCTGATTACCTCTCTCTTACGCCCGAGTCTAGAACCATCGCTGGCCAACAGTGTAATGCTAGGTGAAATTAGGCTCGACTTCTCGTTCCTACTTCACCTAACGCGGAGCGGGGTCCTCTTTCGAGACCGGAGCTAGTGCAATAAAGAGAGGCAGGACACAAAAACTCTAGGCAACAACCTTTACACGTATATTACCACAGTCAGACACAGGAAAAATCAGCAGATATTACAGCACAATATATAGCAATATAAAACCTTATCTAGGATGTGTGTATCTCACTGGATACTTGCTTCTCTGATAGTAATGACAACAAAAACAATCCTAGTGTATCAGGAGTGCAGTAAATATAGGCGCGAGCGGGGGCGCGGGAGGGGGGTTGAGTCTCACTAGGAGGAGATAGGGGAGGTGTGGGGAGTGACTTGTGGTGGCTAGGGGAAAGTTATGGTAATACTGGAGGGCGGCAGACATTAGCCGTGATGTTTATATGGTTTCCACTAGCCAAAAGACTTTGGTAATTGATTTTATTCGTGATTTACGCTTACTCGAGACATTGGAGTGGGAGAGGGTGGTAAACAAGATTGATGGGTAGCGTGGGGGAGGGAGAGAATACCATTAATACTTCCTTTCACAATATTCCTTCACAGTAATGGGGGTATGTCTTTATAGGGGAATCTCCCGGCGGCACAGGCTTATTAATTGTATAACAGGGATGTCACTCACACGTATAGTCAATCAGATCTTGTTCCACACTCTTGTCCTTTAACTTCTCACTGTGATCTGATTTACCCCGATATTCACTATATGAAATCACTGCACAATACTTACATTAGGGGAAATCACACTTAACCTAAATCACTCGTGCTACAATATTCACGTATTCATCAGGGGGATAGGCAGGAACATGTCGTCAGCGATCCTGCTGGGCTAGGGGCACCACCAATGCGAAGCGTGCTGAGAGGGCACGGGATAACTCGTAAGGGCGTCCTCTCGCGTCCTGGGCTTCCTGTGGCTTCAGGGCTTAGCTCAGGCGTGTGGCCCTCGGGACTGGGGCCGAATAGCTCCAGGAACCTCTGTGATAAGTCCCAGCATCGTGGGGGCGTAGAGAGATCACGCCCGGGTGTCCTGGGGAGAATCGAGAGAGACTGTGGGCTGTGGTCTCCAGTGTCTAGGGGCGCTGACAGGGGAGGGCTGCGGCAGCGACTTCCACTGGGGTCCGTCAGGTGCGTCTGCTCTAGAGCCAGGCGTAGGGAACAGAGACCAGGGGAGGCTGGGAGGCCTGTCTGGGTCACTCTGGGACCGGAAGCCTGAGCTCCAGTCTCCTGCCGTGGGGGTGTCTCTCTACTCACCTCTCTCTGCACACCCTCAGAGCGACCGTAGATCATCTCACGAGGGAGGGAGCGACAATAGGTCATCTCTGCCAAGACACTCTCGGAGCGACCATAGATCGTCTCACGAGGATGGGAGCGACCATGGATCGTCTCTACCGGAGCACTTTCGGAGCGACCAAGGATCGTCTCACGAGGATGGGAATGACCATAGATCATCTCTACCAGAGCACTTTCGGACCGACCATAGATCGTCTCACGAGGATGGGAGCGACCATAGATCGTCTCACGAAGGTGGGAGCGACCATAGATCGTCTCTACTGGAGCACTTTCAGAGCGACCATAGATCGTCTCACGAGGATGGGAGCGACCATAGATCGTCTCTACCAGAGCACTTTCGGAGTGACCATAGATCGTCTCACGAGGATGGGAGCGACCATAGATTGTCTCTACCGGAGCACTTTCGGAGTGACCATAGATCGTCTCACGAGGATAGGAACGACCATAGATCGTCTCTACCGGAGCACTTTCGGAGTGACCATAGATCATCTCACGAGGATGGGAGCGACCATAGATCGTCTCTACCGGAACACGTTGGGAGCGACCATAGATCGTCTCTACCGGAACACATTGGGAGCGACCATAGGTCGTCTCTACCAGAGGGGCGCCGTCTGGAGTATATTTTCTAACTCCACCCCTAGCTGGCTCAGTAATTCCACTCCGCGAAGGTAGTGTCCTTCTCCTACGGTGGCGGCGGCGTGGTGGCTGCATGACACAGGGGCGCACGGCCTGGGCTGACATGTCACTGTTGCCGGGAGTGGTGGTGGCTGGTGGCGGCTACCCCGTGGGGTCCGTGTGGGGGTGTCGGCGCATCTGCGGGCATAATAAGCTGTTTTTGGCTTGCCCTGTGATTGTGGGTACTATGGTATTTTTCGGGGGCACTGTTTTTCAAACCGCGCATTTTAATAACATTGACCGGTGATCTACTGTTCCTTCGCATCCTCTAGCCCACTTCACCCGCCCTTCCTATTCTTCCCGTCAAAACTCTTCCTCACTGCATCATCATCTTCCCACTCCCTCAATCCCTTACTTTCTATTCCCTGGATGGCAACACCCATGCCAACAATCATTCAGTTCTTGCATTCTGTAGAAAATACCTATTTTTTTTTTAATCATTACGAAATGAAGATATAGCTGCCTTTCAGTGTATAAAACAATAGGGTCACAAATTACTGTTCCCTTGTATATGACATTTTCCTGTGGTCTACAGTGAACAAACAAATTCAGATTTGGTGAGTACAGAAATCACAGATAAGAGAGCAACGACTAGTGAGCAACAGTTATAGTGAAGGGATTAGGGCAGGGGGATCAGTCACTTGACCCCGAATGGCACTGCATAAACAATAAACTCGTCACACCTGAGCTTGAACCCTATTGTGACACATTGGGTTGGATTACCTTATCCAACTATATCTCCAGACATCACTCGTTGCTTATATTGTACAGTAAGATATAAGAGTTGTAAGACAGAAGAGTTATGTCAACATTTGTTGCCAAAACCTTTTCATTTTACCAGTACTTACACATGAAAATAAATGCATATTCCATATGTAGGTATAGCTGTCTCATTTTGACAACACATAGCAGTGTGAAAGCATGACGCAAGTTGTACAATGCTCAACTCAGTTTATCACGGTATTGTACTGTAAATAGATGCGGAGGCTGTCGTGGCGGGTAACTGTGGTGGTGGTGAGTGATAACCCAGCCTTCCTCACTGCATTCGCTGAGCAGTCTCTCAAGGGCCGCCTTCTGGTATGGTGGACGAGACTCCTGGTTGTGACTCACCTGCCCAGGGAGCAACTTGGGGCTTTACTTGCCTCTCACTGGACTTTCTCTATGATGAACACCATGGCGCTGAATATCAACCTATCTTCGGAAAGTAAAGGGTAAAGATACTAAGATTAATATTGTATAAAGGAGGGACATATGACGTGTCATCATTTTTCAGTAACTCATCTCTTTTTTTCCAAACCAATGGTGACTTTAGCGGCATATTTTGCAGTGGAAAGGCTCTAAGAAAATTCTTAACCCTGTTGAGCTGGTTGTTGTTACTGTTTAGCAGCCATATTTGGCAATTTTATAAATCTGTATCTTGAAACATACATTTAAGATGACATTAGCACCCTCACAGCAAGCTATTTTGCCAAATTCTCCAATGTTTAAAACAGCTTTATGTATGGGGGCCTGCAGCAACATTTGGCACAAAAGCACACACCATGTTTTTTTTTTTTTTTATACAGTTGTCGGCTCCTACATATACTGGTAAAATTACAGTGTTTGAAAAGGTTACCATCTAATGAATGAGGTTTCTCATAAATCCTTAAAAAAGGAAAAGAATAAATGAATAAGTAAAAAATGTGAAAAAGCTGCTGTTTTTCAGTTAACTCTCTTTTTCATGGACACGAATATGTCAGGTCAGGTTTATGGATCTGCTACTAATGCCATGTAAACAAATACTACTTGTCTCATGTTAGAACCATTGGTGACTAAACCGGCAATCCCCAGTTTTACCCAATAAGGAGGGTGGTTGAATACTCACCAAGTCATAAAAAACAAGTGGCGTCAGACACAACAAACCTAGCCCAACAGTAGTTATTTTATTGCCGTTAAATACTGAACTGATACTGCCATTTAGTGTCAGTACACGATTTAAGTCTAAGGTAATGGCACAAATGTTTTCAAGTTATGCCCTCCGAAAATCCTTTATCTTGCGTTACACCTTTCAAGGTCACTCAGGGTCAAAGGTCAAGGTGCCAAATGAAAGCCCAAATAAGGCTTTCTACATCTTGATAATAGTAAATATATCTTCAAAGAGTTTCAAGTTATAGCCCCCTGAATATCCGTGACATTGAGTTTGATCTTTCAAGTCACTTACAGGCAAAGGTCATCATACCAATTAAAAACCCGTATGGGACTTCCTATATGCTGATTGACTGATGGAGTATAATTAAAATCTGGCGGTGCAACTGCCAGGGTCATATGCCGCTGGACAACAATGTAAATGACGCCACAAATAAAATGTGCATGCTCGAAATAAAGTTAATATGCATTATTAGAAATCAGACACGAAAAAATAAAATAAGATTTTATGTATGCTGATAATAGTAAATGTCTCTTTTCAACCAGTTTCGAGTTGTAGCCCCCTAAGTATCCATGACCTTGAGTTTGATCTTTCAAGGTCACTCAAGGTGAAAGGCCTTGGTGCCATTTGAAAGCCCATATTACGAGTTCCTGTATATTCATAACTGTAAATATCTCTATCTTCAACCGGTTTCAAGTTATTGCCCTCTGAAAATCCGTAACCTTGATTTTGACCTTTCAGGGTCACTCGATTGCCTCCAAAATTTAATTCGCTTCTTTTGGGACCAGTGCCCACATTTCTTGAAAGTTTCATGCAATTTCATTCTACCATTTTTCCGTAATATTGCTAACAAACAAACAAACAAACAAACAAATAAACTCAACCAAAAACGATACCTTGCCGGACTCCATCCAGGCGTGGAAATAAAAGACCTGTCAAAGGATGGATGAGTTGAGCCAATGGTCTTCTAGCAGAGTAGGTGGAGCTCATTAGCCTTGGTTGACAGCCCACCTGGGAGAAAGCGCACTCTGATTTCAAAGCTGGGTAGCCCCTGTTTCCAAGGATTTCACGCCTCTGACCAGAGGCTAGTGGTTAGCTTTCTCCTGGCCTGGGAGACTGGTAGTGGGTTTGTATCCCATCTCGAAAAATAGATAATAAATAAATTAATAAACAAACAAATAACATTCGGTGTCAGCTAATTTCGTATTAATATAACCTTGAGTTCCAGGGCTTGGGAGGGGGGAAGGTCTCTTATCGGATACTGGCAGAGCAGGACTCTTGGGGCCCTGTCAGGTTGGCACCTATCATTATAGCTTCTTGGTAATGCTCTCAGGACTCCAGGAGCCAAATAAAAAAAGGAGGAGGGGGGATTCCACAAGCACTTGCCCTGATATTAATGGATGTTGTGATAGTGCAGTGGACACACGAGCCCAGTTCCTGGCGTAGGTTTAAATATAGCAGGGGCTTTTAGTGTTCTAAGCCTCTCTGCAAACAAATAACTGCTTTTGTTGTCATGAAAGCCGAGACAACTAAGGATCATTATTGCTGTGCTCTGTGAGTCGGCCAGACCATGCTGACACCACTAGCAATGGATATACATATTTCAGTTCTGTCTGTGACAGTGGTGCCCATCTTAAGAGTGTTGCTGTCATTCTTTCTGATTGCTTTGGGTGGTTTGTCGACAAGTTACTCCAGTTAATGAGCATAAAGTGCTGGTGAAGTTAAAGCATACTTAAGGATATGTATGTCTTACTGGGTAGCGTATGCTCGCATTGAGATGAGTGATACTGAGGAGAAAGGAATTCGATTATTGTATGACATACATTATTCAGCTGTAAACCAGAGCACCTTTCAGTAAACTAGTGGTCTTGGTTGAACTTCAGTACAGTTCCTGACAATGACATGGCAAACTTCAAGGAAATGTGTTAACCCCATGGCTGTCGGGAACCAGAAATACAACTATTCTTGCCTCCTGAAATTCTCAAAACCCAGAAAGTTGAAAATTGGTGCATCATGTTTCCAGTAGTCTGATCATCACAAGACGGGCTGCTAATTACATTTACTATTTATTTATTTATCTATTGCCAGAAGCCTTAATCCAGTAAGTGGTGGCCACAAACAAATCGCCTCCATGTCGCGCTGTCCCACGCCATATCGCTGCCCTCCCTCCAGCTCACACACCTCTGTCTCATATACTTCTATACTCCATCCTTCCATCTCATCATCGGCTCTGCCCTCGCTTTCCCCCCCCCCTCCCTCCAGCTTACTCACGTACACTCTCCACACCAGTCTCTCACTCTCCGTCCTCTCCACATGGCCAAACCGCCTCAGTGTATTTCTTCTAACTCTTTCTATCACATCAACATCCACACGAGAATGCTTCTTCACTTCCTCATTTGTCAGCCTGTCTCCATGTACAGTAACTCCACATGCTCCTCTCAGATAACACACTTCCACTGTTCTGACTCTTGACTTGTGCCCTTCCAGCAAGTTCCAAGCTTCGCTTCCATACGTTAGAGTTGGTATCACAATACTATCATTCAGCAACTTTTTTACTTCCATGCTCACTTCCCTATCTCTTATCACTGCTTTTAAAGAACCAGCAACCTTTCTTCACTGTAGTACCCTTTCAAGCACATCATCTGCAAAACTTCCATCCTTACTCATCACACTTCCAAACTACTTAAATGCATTCACATTGCCCATTTCCTTATCAACATACATCACTGTGCATTCAGTGACTTCATTTCTCTCAAAGACCATACCTTTAATCTTCCCTATATGCACCTTTAGATCCCATTTCCAAACTCATTCAGCAAGCCCTGTAGTTCCATTTCGTCTGCACTTAAAATTGCAGTATCATCTACAAACAACAGAACATGAAGTTTCCAAATGCTACCCTCTCTCATTAGGGGTGTTCCAACATCCACTGCCCTACCTCGTGTATGTTTCATAACCCCATAACAACCATTGAGACATGACACATCCCATTTCCAATCCAACATTCAGATAGAAAAATTCACTCAGTTCACCATCCACACTCACTGCAGCCTTAGCACCCTCATACATACTCTTCACGGCATTCAACAACTTCCATTTACTCCATATGTTCTTAATGCATTAGCTCCCAGAGTTCCTGTGTGAGGGATTGTTCCGGATAGGAACTAAGTGTACCGCTCTTCCCCTGTCAGCTCATAGTTACGAAGCTCATAGGTTCCAGACCCGGGGTTCCCTGCTTTATTAACCCTTATCCGCTGGTTGACATGTATGCACAACAGGATTCAGGGCTCACAGGGCCACCGGTTGACTTGCTATACCGCACTCACCTTCCCGCCACTGTTTGAGTGCGGGACCGTTTTCTGTGATACCTACGGGGTAGGTAGGACCCACAGGTACCCCGCGGTTGCATGGCTCAGTCTGTACTCGGCAGTGGTATCGAGAGGAACAATGTCATCTTCCTCAACGTCGTCTGATTCCATTCCACCACGTGAAGGGCCAATCACCTCATCGACCCCTGCTAAAGTCATGCCCTTTGTGCCAGGGAAAGGGCTTAATGATAGTGCCATAGGACGTGCCCTAGACAAAACTGTGTCCTCTAGGACATTTAGTGAAAGTACGTCATCTGAGGGTAAAGAGAGCTACCACGTGGAGAGCGAGCTCTCTTGCCCTCCATCCCCTACTCGCTCTCCAACGTCAGAGAGGGCTCTCCGACTTCTACAATAGAAAGGGAGAGCCTACCAGAGCGATGATTTTGGTGATCAGGAGACGGTAGATGACCCAGGATATCGGGAAAGTGGCCGTGGACCTGGCGGACATCTGCAGAAAAAACGCCGCAGAGCCATTTCCCTCACACTCTCCCCGCCTGCTTGCCGACTTATCTTCCTCCACCGCTCCCCCACACCTCAGCCTACCACTTGTAGGGCAGAATCACCTCAACCAGGCCCTTCAGGAGTTGTATTGCCTAGACGGGAGCCATGTGGTGATAAGCAGCGCCGAGCATATTCAAAGGAAAGTTCCGCGTCAGGTGAGTCATCACCTGCTTACTCCCCCACCTCCTCCACCTCACTCTCCCTCTCCCTCTCCCTCTCCCTCTCCTGCCCTCCCCCCTGCCCGTGGCCGTATACGTGGTCGCGCACGAGTGATTGGAAAATGCAGTGCAACTGCCAGACGGCCTGCTCTACCACAAGTGGGTAGAGTAGATACATTTGTGTGGGAAGATGGTGCCGGCTTTGAGCCGTCTGTGCCGGCATTTGATGAGGAGGGTGCAGGTGTGCAGGAGGATGCACTTCCCCCCAGGCCTTGGACTATTAGTAGTCTATTCAAGGCAATTTTCACGACTGCAATTATGCAGTACCTGGTTGATGAAATTAATTTCCACCAGGCCATCTGTGTGCATTGGCTGGACGTACCTGCTAGCGAGAGCACGCACATGCATGAATGGATATCTGTAGAGGTGGGAGAGATTTTTGTGTGGCTCACCCTGACCATGCTGATGGCGCACATAAAAAAACGTGTGCTTCACGAGTATTGGTCTGTGGATGAACAACTCGTTGGCACACCTGTCTTTCGAAAGTACATGGCCCGTGATAGGTACCTGGCAATCCTGAGGTTCGTACATTTCAATCGAAATTACGGGCCTGCACCAAACGACAGGTTATGGAAAATAAGACCAATCCTGACAATGCTGAAAGAGTCATTCTCCAGGGTTTTCCATCCATTCCAGAAAGTGGTTATTGATGAGTCGCTTGTGTTATTCAGAGGCAGGCTTGCATTTATTCAGTATGTGTCATCAAAGCATCACAGATTTGGCCTGAAATTCTTTGTGCTTTGTGACTGTAAAACTGGATATGTGCTGGATGTAATAGTTTACTCGGCGACAGATGTTGATATACCTAGCGATGATCCTCATGGATCCTCTGCCTCAGTAGTGAAAGTGCTGATGGAAAGGTATTTCAACAGACACCACATTCTGTACACTGTAATTATTACACAGCCCCGGCGTTGACAAAGTAATTGCTTGACCATGGTACTGGGTCCTGTGGAACTGTTAGGGTCAACAGAAAGAATTTACCAGTATCTCCAGCAAATACTGAGAAAGGAGCCCTTCTGACAAAGAAATGTGGGAACATGTTAGCCCTTCTCTGGCATGACAAGAGACGGGTTAACATGTTGTCTGCAGTTCATAAGGGTGTGCTGGAGGAAACTGGTAAAACAGACTACAGGACCAGGGAACCCCTGGTAAAGCCAGATGCAGTCAACGATTACAATATCAACATGCAGCAGGTTGATTTATCGGACATGCAAATTCGTGAGGTCGATTGCCTACGTAAGTCCTGCAGGTGGTACAAGAAGGCGTTCTTACACCTTCTTGATATCGTCGTCCTGAACAGTTTCATACTGTTCAAGGAGCTTGCAAGGAAACCTCTCTCTTTATGAGAGTTTGAGAGAGAGCTTGCACGTGAACTCGTCAGCAATATTCAACTGCTCAGGTGACAGGTGCTAGGCAGGGGACAGCAGTTCCAGCTGACAGGCTCAGCCGTGCTGAGTATTTCCGTCGGCACAAGATTGTGGAGATCGGGAGAACAGCAGCAGGTCGTCTGGCATACAGGCGGTGCCACGTCTGCCGCACAATCAAACGCCGTCCCCCAGCACGAAAAGAGACCTCGTACCAATGTGCAGAATGCAAGGTCCCCCTATGCCCCAAATGCTTCTCAGAGTATCACTCCGAGCGTGAGTACTGAGCAGGTGTGTGGGGAAGTGTAAATAATGTACAGTAATGCACAAGTTTGTGTATTTTCATAAATGAGTGAAAAGTGTGATATTATGAGTGAAGTATAGTAAGTGCTAAAATGTAAGTCATTTATAAAAGTTCAGCAAGTGCAAATACGTGATTTATATTAAGTGCAATATAGAAATTGATACTGTGTATTGGATATTGGTTTGAAAATTATTGGAAATACTTTGCTTTTGCCTACGTGTTACCTGAAAGAAAACCACATGTAAGCGGGCCACAAAGAAAAATACCTGCTTGGCTATATCTAAATTAAATCACTTAATACTCAGGGAGATTGTGCCAAATATGAGCATCAATGTATCTGTGATGTCACGTACAAATATGTTAGTTGTGTGAAACATTTGTATGATTTTCACTATAACCCTGAATAGTATAAGGCAGTATGATTTACAGTACAAATAATTACCTCATACTCTACGATAATGTGATAAAGCATGCTTTCCTTTCTCTTATCCAGTGACTAATGCAAAAAAGAAAAAAGAAAAAAAAAAAGAAAGAAAGAAAGAAACTTGGTTTAATCATGCTTGTTCTAATGTTCTAATGCTGTCCACACAAGGATAGTGCCTAGAAATGGTACTGGAGCTACACCATCTCTGAATTTCATCTCTTTTATGTTTCTACCAGGAATCATGCCAAGTTTGTTCTTCGCTCTGCAAAAGACATTTTGATTTGTACTAAATGCTCTGGACTCACAACGCAGATTGTTCCTGCTCCTTCTGGCACCTTGTCAAAAACCTCTCTAACAACTTTACTTCATCATCCTTCCCCCTTTTTTCCACTTTGGTGGCTCTGTAGCTGATTCCCCTGCTGATAAAACAGAACTCTTCGCTAAGACTTTCTCCTCCAGTTCCACCTTAGGCCCTGTCCACACAAGCGGGCAGTGCCCGACGGGCAAACAATGATACCAAATCATGTTCCAATTCACACAGTTAGAAGGTGGCTGGCGGGCACGAGCGTAGGTGACGTCATAAGCAGGGAAACCACTGGCAAACTATCTACAACACCCTTGCCCGTTGTTGAGGCAATGCTTGCCGTGTGGACAACAAAAACAAATGTGCCCGGTAGTGACCAATGGCCGGCAGAAACTGCTCGATCTGGTATTGGTAACACTGCAAAAGAAGCGAGGGATATACGCTCAGCGGGCAGTGCCCGTCAGGCATTGCCCGCTCGTGTGGACGGAGCCTTAGACAATGTCGGTGCTGTTCCTCCATCACTGACCCCTGTCTGTCTTCCTCATGGGTGACATTAAAATTTCATCAATTGATGTGTTTTCTCCCATCACGGGCCTCAGTACTAACAAGGCATATGGGTCTGATAGGGTACCTCCTGTTGTGCTTAAGAACTGTGCATCTGTGCTTACACAATCATAAGTGAACTCTTTCGCCTTTGTCTTTCAATGTGAAGCTTTCCTTCTTGCTGGAAGTTTGCTGTCATTCAGCCTGACCCAAAGAAGGATAACCATTCCCAGTCCCCTAACTATCGCCCAGTCACTTTAACATCCTGTATTTTTTAAGTGTTTAATTTATTCATTAAAAAAAAGAATGGGTTCCTATCACAACTTTCTGATCATCAGAATGGGTTCCAACAGGAGCCCTCCAGTGGCGATCTTGTCACCTTCCTTTCAGACTCCTGGTCATCCTTCTTTCGGGAAATTGTCAAAAGCTTTGCCATTGCGCTTAACAAATCAAAGGCTTTCTGTCGAGTCCGGCATAAATCTTTGATTTCCAACTGCTCTCTCACGGTTTCTCTCCTTCTATCTGTGCCTTCATATTTAGCTTACTTTCTGATCCTTCTATAATTGCTGTTGTGGATGGCAACTTTTCTAATCCTAGAACTATCAATGGTGGTGTTTCTCAGGGCACCGTCATATCAAAAA
>NC_137036.1:9553039-9575539 GCF_032717465.1 Coenobita brevimanus | reverse complement strand
CTTCCGCATATCAGTAAAATATCATCGGTATAGTCCAAATCCATCAGCCTCTTATTTTCTTTCCAGTTAATTCCTGCACCTGTTCTCCTTATAACCTTTCTGATAACATAATCCATAACCATAATGAACAGTAAAGGCGAAAGAACTCCTCCTTGAATCACTCATGACCTAACTTCAAATGGATCACACAAAGAACAACCCACTATTACCTTACAAATAGTAACTTCATGCAGGCTTCTAATAATATTTACAAACTTTTCTGGTATACCATAGAATCTCATAATTATCAACGTAGCTCCACGTGAAACACTATCAAACGCCTTTTCAAAATCCACAAAACACATACTAAGTGGCATTTTCATCTCATTAGCTTGTTGCATTAGATGCCTTACAAAAACAATCTGATCATTACAACCTCCACCTTTCTAAATCCCGCTTGTTCTTCTCTTAAAATTTTATCAGTTACTTGTTTTTGATCAACAAGATTTTGGAAAAGACTTTTACAACTACAGGTGTCAAAGTTATCCCCCCCCCCCAACTTCCACACACACTTAAATCTCCCTATTTTGATATTTTTATAATCACTCCATTTTTCCACTCTTCTGGAATACCACCATTATCCCAAGCCACATTAAAAAGTCTCAAAAGCACATTCATCAATTCATCATTTTCCACGTAAAGCATTTCAGGAAATATTCCATCCTCTCTTGGGGCCTTGAAATTCTTTTATACCTTTATAGATTTTGCTACCACTTCCAAGGTTATATCCCCTGTTTCTGTCTGCAAATCTCTCTCGGCTGGCAAAATGTCCTCTTCAACTGGGATTGATCTATTTAGAACAGATTCAAAATGCTCTCTCCACTTTCCTGGTATATCCACATCGTTAGAGATCAAGTTAGCATTTCTATCTCATACAGGTATTTCCTTCTTTCTCTTTTCAATCCCAGTTAACTGCTTTGTGGCCTGATACGTTGCTCTTGTGCTCTGACCGTCATTTTACTTAATTTCTGTCTTTGTTGCCTTTTCATCATATAGCCTCCTATTATCAAGTCTAACGAGTATTTTTACTTCAGAATGTAAACTCCAGTACATTACTCGAAGTACTTCAACTGCCTGGCCATCAACATGTTGTCCTTCTCTTCTTAACTTCGCCTCTTTCCTTTTCTGAATTGCATTCCATGTTTCATCTGACATTCACTTTTTCTTTCTCACTTTTCCCTTTTTCTTAATAGTAACCTTAGCACTCTCATGCAAAACCTTTTTTACCTCTCTTCACATTTGATTAATATCATTGTCTTCAGATTTCATCTAAGTCTGCAGGACTAGAAACCTGTCGCTACATTCCCACCGAATCATTTCCTTCGTGTTCTCATCATTTTTCAGCTCATCAAAATCATATTTATTACCTCCTGTACAATTAACATTTCTCCTACGTATTATTTTAATCTTTGATACAAGGTGATGATCACTACCTATATTTGCCCCCCCCCCTCCTTACGCAAGCATCTTGCAAATAACTCCTATGCCATCGATGTGGTCGGTCTGATTACAATATTTACCAAATGGTGAAATCGTTTTATGAATTTTTCTGTGCTCAAATTTAGTTCCACCAATCATAAAGTCATTTGCCAAACAAAAGCTTCCAAATCGCACCCCATTTTCGTTTCTTATATCAGCACCCTCCTTACCCACATAATCTTCAAACCCATCCCTACCACCACCAACAATCGCATTAAAATCACCAATGGAAACTAACACATCATGAATTGCCACTCTGTTCACTACATCCTACAGCTTCTCATAAAAGTCATGCTTTATTTCATCAGCAGCCTCATTTGTCGGAGCGTACCTACCATCATACTGATAATACCATGGTCAGATTTTAAACGAGCATAAAGCAAGCGCTCATTAATTGGCTCAAACTTCCATAGTGCCTTGCAAGCATCTCTACTCAACAGTAAGCCTACTTCCTGGTAATGATTTCCATCACTCCCACCAGAAACCAATATATATATATATATATATATATATATATATATATATATATATATATATATATATATATATATATATATATATATATATATATATATATATATATATATATATATATGACCACATAAAGTCACGTTTTGGTGGTGAGATAAAATGCCCAGAAAGATGAACAGAAGCTGGTAAAAGACATGGTGAGTTGAGGTGAGGAGAGAGGCATTGTCCGGGGATAAGCAGGCTGTATTTACCATGGCCTTGGGCAAAGATCACTTGTGATTACTGTATCATCAACCTCTCTCTCTCTCTCTCTCTCTCTCTCTCTCTCAAACTACTAGAAATGACCATTACAATACTTCGTATAGCATCGTAACTCACACTCTCTCTCTCTCTCTCTCTCTCTCTCTCTCTCTCTCTCTCTTAATTCAAGTAGTTTATTAGCTGTATATATATAAGTACATACTTTTTAATACAAGATATATAAACATTGCTGGGACCGTTGAATGAAGCATTTTTTACAGTCCCCTAAAAAAATATAAATATAATAAAGACGCCTTGGAAATGTACAATACTTATATGCAGACAGACTTATGCATCTACTATACTGTACATTGCATATATGATCAACATATAAATCGCAACAATTTATATTTACAATATGCTCTAATTCTAGAACATATACATGAGATTCTATTAACGAATTCATACACATAAATGCATAAACACTTGTATATACACATACACATTCATATGAATGTCTAGTCGATAAACAATATGTAAATTATTAATGATTAATTAATATGTGCTAAGTATATATTTCTTTGCATTTATTTTAAACGTGGCTTTGTTATTAAGTGTTATTTTAAGCGTTCAGGCAGATCATTCCATTTTAAACATCCATAAGTTGTTAGAATGAATACTGCCACCGTATTCCCTGGGTGTCGTAAAAGGCGAATAAAAGGGGCGGGGTGAGGGGACTAGTGACCCCCCCCCCTCTGTTTTTTAGTTCATAAAAAGAGACAGGCCAGAGAAAGGGATGGGGGATGGAGTTATCCCCGTACCCTGAAGATTGGGTCTATGAATGTGCGTGGATGTAGTACGATTGAGGCTAAAAGGGAGGAGATTGGGGGAATGTTTGTGAAAGGAAGTTGGATGTATTAGCTTTGAGTGAAATAAAGATGAAAGGGAAAGGCAAGTCTACAGTAAGTGTGGAAGTGTGAATGGAAGGATGTCAGGTGTTGGTAGAGAAAAGGGAGCAAGAGAAGGTGTGGCCTTGTTAGTGAGTCCGGGAAGTATAGCAGTGTGTGACTGAATGTGAAGGAGGTGTCATCAGGAGACTGATGTGGGTGAAAGCGAAATTTGAACGTGTGTTGTGGGGTGTTTGTGAGTTTTGCATATGGGCCTGGTAGTGAAAGGGATGAAGAAGAGAGGAAGTCTTTCTGAAATGATGTTGATGAGTGTCTGCAGAGTTTTGGAGCGAATGTGAATATGGTAATGATGGGAGATCTGAATGCTAGAGTGGGAAATGTAGCAGTTGAAGGTGTAGTTGGTATGGATGGTGTGCCTGGAAGAAATGAAAATGGGGAACGAATGATAGGGATGTGCGTTGAGCAAGAGATGGTGATTGGAAATACCCTGTTTGAGAAAAACGATTTTTATAAGTATACAAGGGTGAAACAAGACGGTGGAAGGGTTGTTGATAGAGCGTTGATGGACTATGTCGTTGTGTCCAGGAGTATACAGTAACAGGAAGATTGTTGGATGTGAGAGTTCTGAGAGGGGAAGGTGGAGGTATGTCTGACCATTACCTGGTGGAGGTGAAGTTAAGAGTAGGTAAGAGACGGGTGAGAGCTAGGAGAGTTAGGTGTGGCGGGAGGTTTTGAAAGTGAATGAGTTGGATAAAAGAGAGAAAATGATAAAGTATCAGGAGAAATTGAAAGATGAGTAGAATGCAGTGAAAGATCAGGAAAATGGCAGTATGGAGGAGGAATGGCAGTTGTTTAAGAGTGCTGTGGTGGGGCATGCAGAAGAGGTGTGTGGTGTGAGACGAGTGGGTGGCAGTGTATCAAAAGGAAGTGAATGGTGGTGAGAGGAAGTAAGTATGGCTGTGGCTGAGAAGAGACGTGAATATGAAGTGTGGCTGCAGAGGAAGGATGAGGTGTCATATGAGAAGTATAAGGAAAAGAGGAATAGGGCGAGAAGGACTGTCCGTGATGCTAAAGTGGCAGCAGATGAGTGGTGGTGTAGGCGGTTGACTGAGAATTTTCAACTGAATAAGAAAATGTTTTGAAAGGAGGTGAAAAGGGTGCGAAAGGGAGAGTCTGGGAAGGAAGAGTGAATATAAGCTGGGGATGGAAGGATGGTAACTGAGATGGATGCAGTAAGGAAGAGATGGACAGAGTATTTTGAAAGATTGTTAAATGTAGAGGAGGAAAGGGTGGCTGAGATTGTGACGGATGGAAGGATGCAAGGAATAAATGTGTTGGGAAAGTTGAATGATTCTTTGATCAAGAAGGAGGAGGTGCAGGAGGTAGTAAAGGAGATGAAAACAGGGAAAGCTGCAGGTATGGATGGGTGTGCTGTGGAATGTCTGAAAAGTGGTGGACCGACTATTGTTGACTGGTTAGTAAGACTTGAATATGTGCTTTGTGCAAGGTATAGTGCCAATTGACTGGGCAATTGCTTGTGTGGTCCCGTTGTATAAAGGTAAGGGTGATAAGTATGAGTGTACTAGCGGGGTAAAAGTCTGTTGAGTGTTGTAGGTAAGGTGTATGGTAGTGTTAATTAAGAGAGTTAGAGAGGGTACAGAGGGAGTGATAGGTGATAAGCAGTGTGGTTTAGGAGAGGGAGGGGATGCGTGGATCAGGTGTTTGCTATGAGACAGGTGTGTGAAAAGTATTTAGCGAAAGGTAAGGATGTGTTTTGGGCATTTATGTATTTAGAGGAAGCGTATGATAGAATTGATAGGGAGGCTTTGTGGACTGTTTTAAGATTGTATGGACTTGATGGTAGGTTACTACAAGGAGTGAAAAGTTTTTATGTAAATAGTAGAGCGTGTGTAAGAGTGGGAAATACTGTGAGTGATTGGTTTCCTTTGAGAGTGGGGCTACGGCAGGGATGTGTGATGTCGCCTTGGTTTTAACATTTATATGGATGGTGTTGTATGGGAGGTGAATGTAAGTGTGTTAGGTGAGGGTCTGAATCTGGTGAATGTTGATGGCAGAGAGTGGAATCTGAAGCAGCTGCTGTTTGCAGATGATACTGCACTGGTGGCTGATTCAGCGGAGAGATTAGATAGTTGGTAGAGGAGTTTGGAAGGGTGAGTGAAAGGAGGAAATTGAAAGTAAATGAGAATAAAGTGATGAAGTTTATGAGATGGGTAGATGGAAGGAGGATGAATATAGATTTGAATGCTGAGTTGCCTGAGGAGGTAGAGTGTTTTAAGTATTTAGGGTCACATGTTGCTGTGGATGGAAGCACAGATGTAGAAGTGAAGTTTAGAATGAAGTTGGAAAGGTTCTGGGAGGAATGAAAAAAAGTGTTTAGATATCGTTCGCGTAGAATGAACGTAAAGAGAAGGCTGTATGAGGGTGTTGTGGTACCGACTGCGTTATATGGGGCTGAAACATGGAATATGGGTGTAGCAGAGAGGAAAAGTTTGAATGTAATGGAGATGAGGTATCTAAGGAGTATGTGTGGAGTGAGGTGTATGGATCGAGTGAGAAATGATGAAATGCGAAGGAGAACTGGAGTTGTTCAGGAGATGGCTGATTGAGTTGAGCAGAGGGTGTTGCGATGGTTTGGGCATATGGAGAGAATGGATAATGAGCGATTGGTGAAAAAGATGATTAGTTCTGACGTGAGAGGTGCAATGCTGAGAGGAAGACCACGTATAGGATGGATGGACAGTGTGAAGAGAGCATTGGATGTGAGAGGGATGTCTGTCGAGCAAAGAAGAGTGGAAGTGCGTGACAGAAATGGGAATGGAGAGGGAAATTGTGACTGAATAAATGATGATGCAGCCCTGAGGGGATATTCTCCCTCATTTTGTCTTACTGGCTGATCAGGTCAGGTGAGGGTAAGGGGATGGGTCTATTATGACGTGACAGGGGTAAACCAGCTCTGCTGTCGGGCCCTTCTGCAGATGGACACTGATTGCACATGCACAGTTGACTCCTCGTGCAGTGTGGTGCGGTGAGGATCTGTCCCTTTTCCCCCTGTGGGTCGAGGATGCGTGAATGAATGTGTTTGAGTGGATGAGTAAATTGGGAGTGTGTCATCCTGTCTCAGCAACCCCCTTTCCTTAGGGGAAGCAAGACTAGGTATATAGATAGATAGATATTATGTTACAAATCTTGTTTGAGATTCAGAAACTAGAAAAGATGGTCTAATCTGATTTCTGTTTCTGGTATTTAAGCTATGTATTTGATATGCTCCCTGCAGTTCAAACAGAACAACAGAAATGAATTATATATTTACAATTGTTCGTGGAGATATTTTAAACATTTAAGTGCATCATGATATCACTGATTTTAAAAATCTTGTGAGTTTTTAAATAATTGTTCATGGCGTTCATAATAAATTAACCTTTGCTATTGCTCTTATTATCCTTTTCTAAAGCAACTTGTAAGTGAGTTTTACCCGCCCCGCTCCCAGTCGATTTTCCCACCACAGACTCCCCCACCCCCACCCCCAATCCCGGCTGATTCTGGAAAATTTTTTTTTTTTGGCTCAAACCTCCGCTTGTGGTAAGAAAGAAACAATGGAAAATCACAAAGAAAGTGGTCACTGTACTCTTATATGTGGCCTACTCAGTAGTATACCTTCCATACACCTGGTACCATGTTCTATGGAGGTCCTCTCTGCGGCTGTCCACGTTTTCTGTTGTAGGGCTTAGTATGGTAAACCATTCTCAATAGGTACAGTACGTTATGGCTTATTTATTACAAACCAAAAAACATGTAGTAAAAGAGTATATTGGTTTTTATACAAAAAAAAAAGGTGAACTAAACATTGTTCCATTGGGCAAACATAGCAGAAATCGCCCAAATTGGTCACAGATGATTCGCTAACATTGTTTCTTTCAGCAAAACATTCCATTTTTTCTACTTACATAATACGTTCCCAATAACATTATACCGTCGGTCCACTTTATATACCTGTTATCACATATTTAGTGAAAGTGGATGAACAAGAGAGGGAGTCTTTCTGGAATGATGTTGATGAGTGTCTGCAGAGTTTTGGAGCGAATGTGAATGTGGTAATGATGGGAGATCTGAATGCTAGAGTGGGAAATGTAGCAGTTTAGTTAAGGCGTAGCTGGTATGCATGGTGTGCCTGGGAGAAATGAAAATGGGGAACGAAAGATAGAGATGTGTGTTGAGCCAGAGTGGTGATTGGGAATATGCTGTTTGAGAAGAAAGATATGTTTTATAGAAGTATACATGGGTGAGACAGGAGGGTGGAAGTGGTTGTTGATAGAGCTTTGATGGACTATGTGGTTGTGTCTAGGAATGTAATAGGAAGATTGTTGGATGTGAGAGTTCTGAGAGGGGAGGGTGGGAGGTATGTCTGACCACTACCTGGTGGAGGAGAGGAAAGTTAAGAGTAGATAAGAGATGGGTGAGAGCTAGGAGGGTTAGGTGTGGCAGGGAGGTTTCTGGAAAGTGAGTGAGTTGGATAAAAGACAGAAAAAGATAGAGTATCAGGAGAAATTGAAAGATGAGTGGAACGCAGTGAAAGATCGGGAAAATGGCAGTGTGGAGGAGGAATGGGAAGCACAGTTGTTTAAGAGTGCTGTGGTGGGGCATGCAGAAGAGGTGTGTGGTGTGGAGACGTGTGGGTGGTGAAGTGTAAGAAAAGGAAGTGAATGGTGGTGCGAGGGAAGTAATTATGGCTGTGGCTGAGAAGAGACGTGCATATGAAGTGTGGCTGCAGAGGAAGGATGAGATGTCATATAGAAAGGTATAAGGAAAAGAGGAATAGAGCGAGAAGGGCTGTGCGTGATGCTAAAGTGGCAGCAGATGAGAGATGGGGTAGGCATGGCTGACAGAGAATTTTCAACAGAATAAGAAAATGTTTTGGAAGGAGGTGAAAAGGGTGCGAAAGGGAGAGTCTGGGAAGGAAGAACGAGTAAAAGCAGTGAGGATGGAAGGATGTTAATTGAGATGGATGCAGTAAGGTTAAAGAGATGGGCAGAGTATTTTTGAAAAGGATTGTTAAATGTAGAGGAGGAAAGGGTGGCTGACATTGTGGCGGATGGAAGGGTGCAAGGAATAAAATGTGTTGGGGAGAGTTGAATGATTCTTTGATCACGAAGGAGGAAGTGGAGAAGGCAGTAAAGGAGATGAAAACAGGGAAAGCTGCAGGTATGGATGGGTGTGCTGTGGAATGCCTGAAGGGTGGTGGAGTGACTGCATTGGTTGACTGGTTAGTAAGATTGTTTGAATGTGTGCTTTGAGAAAGGTATGGTGCCAATTGACTGGGCAAGTGCTTGTGTGGTCCCGTTGTATAAAGGCAAGGGTGATAAGTATGAATGTACTAGCTTTAGGGGTATAAGTCTGTTGAGTGTTGTAGGTAAGGTGTATGGTAGAGTGTTAATTATGAGAGTTAGAGAGGGTACAGAGGGAGTGATTAGTGATGAGCAGTGTGGCTTTAGGAGAGGGAGGGGATGCGTTGATCAGGTGTTTGCTGTGAGACACGTGTGTGAAAAGTATTTAGCAAAAGGCAAGGATGTGTTTTGGGCATTTATGGATTTAGAGAAAGCGTATGGATAGAATTGATAGGGAGGCTTTGTGGACTGTTTTAAGATTGTATGGACTTGATGGTAGGTTACTAAAAGGGGTGAAAAGTTTTTATGTAAATAGTAGAGCATGTGTAAGAGTGGGAAATGCTGTGAGTGATTGGTTTCCCGTGAGAGTGGGGCTGTGTGACAGGGATGTGTGATGTCGCCTTTGGTTGTTTAATATTTACATGGATGGTGTTGTGTAAGGGAGGTGAATGCAAAGAGTTTTAGGTGGTCTGAGTCTGGTAAATGTTGAAGGTGGAGATTGGAATCTGAAGCAGCTGCTGTTTGCAGATGATACTGCACTGGTGACTGATTCAGAGGAGGGATTGAGACAGTTGGTAGAGGGAGTTTGGAAGGGAAGTTGTGTGAAAGGAGGAATTTGAAAGAAAATAAGAATGAGAGTAAAGTGGTGAAGTGTACGAGGTTGATAGATGGTAGGGGGATGAATATAGTTTTGAATGGTGAGTTGCTTGAGGAGAGGTAGATTGTTTTAAATATCTAGGGTCACACTGTTGCTGTGGATGGAAGAATAGATGCAGAAGTGAAGTTTAGAATAAATGAAGTAGGAAAAGGTGCTGGGAGGGAATGGAAAAAAGTGTTTAAATGTCGTTCGCTTACAGAATGGATGTAAAGGAGAAGGCTGTATGAGGGTGTTGTGGTACCGACTGCAAGGCTTATACTGGGGCTGAAACATGGAATATGGGTATAGCAGAGAGGAAAAGTTTGAGATGTAATGGAGATGAGGTGTCTGAGGAGTATGTGTGGAGTGACGCGTTTCATGGATCAGGTGCAGAAATGATGAAGTGCAAGGAGAACTGGAGTTGTTCAGGAGATGGCTGGTAGAGTTGAGCAGAGGGTGTTGCGATGGTTTGGGCATATGGAGAGAATGGATAATGAGCGATTGGTGAAAAAGATAACTAGATCTGATGTGAGAGGTGTAAGGCTGAGAGGAAGGACCACGAATAGGATGAGATTGGACAATGTGAAGAGAGCGCTGGATGCGAGAGGAGATGTCTGTTGAGCAAGGAAGAGTGGCTGTGCGTGACAGAAATAAATGGAGAGAAATTGTGAATGAATAAGTGATGACGCAGCCCTGAGGGGATATTCTCCCACATTTGGTCTGATCAGTCTAGTCAGGTCAGGTGTGGGTAAGGGATGGGTCTGTTATGATGCTGGCAGGGTAAACCAGGCTCTGCTGTCGGGCCCTGCTGCGGATTGTCACTGATTGCATTGCGCAGTTGACCTCTTGTGCGGTGTGGTGCGGTGAGGATCTGTCCGTTCTCCCCTTTGGGGCTAAGATGTGAATGAATGTGTTTTGAATGGATGAGTAAATGGAGAGTGTGTCGTCCTGTCTCGGCTACCTCCCTTTCCTTGGGGGAATGCAGCCTAGGTATATAGATAGATAGACATATTTACAAGCCTTACAATGTTATTTAGTGTAATGTTAGCGTATATTTACATGGTGAGCGCACTCGCTATTACTGTTATTTCAACATACATTTCATTTTTTCAACTTGCATAATACTTTTCCATTAACATTATACCCGTTTTCACTTTATATAGCTGTTATCATATATTTACAGACCTTATGATTATATTTAGCATAATGGTAGCGCATATTTACATAGTGAGTGCACCGGCTTGGGCTGTTGTTTCAACTTATATTCTATTTTTCCACTTACATTATACTTTTCCACTAACATTACACCTGTTTCCACATTATATAACTATTATCACATATTTACAGGCCTTACTATTATAGTGGGCATCAGATTATCGCATGTTTACACAGTGAGCAAACTTGCTATGACTACTGTTTCAACTTACATTCTGTTTTTCCAATTATATTATACTTTTGCACTTACACAGAGTATAAGAGCATAGTGGAAGAAAGATTGGGAAGGTATGAGCTAGAGCAGATGGAAGGGGTGGAAGACGTATGTAAGATAGTAACGAAAGAGCTAGGTGCAACGTGTGAGGCGGTTTGTGGAGTGAGGAGGAGATGCAAGGGTGTGCATGGGACAGCATGGTGGAATGATGAGGTGAAACAAGCTGTAGAACAAAAGAAGAAGGCATATAGTGAATGGTTAGCGAGCAGAGGTAGGGGAGAAGATGAGAGAGAAGAGAGAGGTATATGTGAGCAGGAGAAGGGAGGTTAAGAGACTGGTGAAGGAGAGTAAGAAGAAAGTGGATTTAGAGTTTGGGAGGGGAATCTGAGTGTGAAATGGAGGGAGAGTAAGAAATTATTTTTTGGAAGGAGGTAAAGAAAGTAAGGCAGTGTGAAAGGGGAAATAGTAAGGGAGTGAAAGATAGGAATAATAGATTGTTGGTGGAGAAGAGAGAGAAATTGAGGAGATGGAAGGAGCACTTTGAGGATTTGTTGAATGTAGAAAGTGAGAGCAGTGCGAGAGTATAAGTGGTTGGGGAATGGCTGGGAGAAGAAGTGATGAGAGGAGGGAGGAAGAGATCAGTAGGGCGGAAGTTGTGGAAGCGATGAAGATTAAGTTGGGAAAGGACCCAGGAATTGATGGAGTGTGTGGTGGTGAAATGCTGAGGTATGGGAGTGAGATACTTGTGGAGTGGATATGGAAGTTGAGTAGATTGGCTTGGGGAGAGGGAAGAGTTCCAGAGAACTGGAAGTCAGGTATAATTGTTCCTTTATACAAAGGAAAAGGGGAGAGAAGTATGTGGTAACCATAGGGGTATTTGCCTTCTAGTGTGACTAGTAAAATATATGGTAGAATACTCATTGATAGGGTTAGGCATATGACAGAGGAGCTAGTTGGAGAAGAACAAGGGGGATTTAGGAAGGGAAAAGGGCGTGTAGATCAGATATTTGTTCTAAGATGTTCAGTGGAGAAGTATCTAGAGAAGGGAAAGAAAGTGTATGCTGCCTTCATGGACTTGGAGAAAGCTTATGACAGAATAGATAGGCAAGGTATGTGGAAGGTATTAAGAATATATGGAGTGGAGGGAAAATTGTTGAGAGCTGTGAACAGTATGTACAAGGGAGCTAGGGCTAAGGTGCGAGTGGATGGTGAGCTGAGTGAGTTCTTTGATCTCAATGTGGGACTGAAACAGGGTTGTGTGATGTCTCCATGGCTGTTTAATATATACATGGATGGGGTTGTAAAGGAGGTGCAAGGTAGGGCAGTGGATGTGGGGGTGGCTCTAATGAATGAGGGTGAGATTTGGAAGATTCCAGTGTTGCTGTTTGGTGATGATACAGTATTGTTGAGTGAAGATGAATGGGAGTTGCAAAGTTTAGTGAATAAGTTTGGGACAGTGTGTAGGAGGGGGAATTTGAAAGTTAATGTAAACAAAAGTAAAGTTATGGTGTTTGAGAGGAATGAAGTCACAGAGTGTGCAGTGAGGTTGGATGGTGAGGATATGGAGAATGTGAGTGCATTCAAGTACTTGGGTAGTGTGATGAGTAAGGATGGAACTTTGGGGGATGAAGTGCGTGAAAGGGTACAGCAGGGAAGGAAGGTTGTTGGTACACTGAAAGCAGTGATGAGAAATAGGGAGGTGAGTATGGAAGTTAAGAAGTCACTGCATGATAGTATTGTGATCCCTACCCTGAGCGTATGGAAGTGAGGCGTGGACCTTGCAAGAGGGGAACAAGTCAAGAGCGAGAGCAGTGGAAATGAGTTACTTGAGAGGAGCATGTGCAGTAGCGTGGAGGGACAGGATGACGAATGAAGAAGTGAAGGAACGTTGTGGGGAGGATGTGGATGTGGTTGAGAAGATTAGGAGAAATACACTGAGGTGGTTTGGACATGTGAAGAGAATGGAGAATGAAAGACTGACTAAGAGGGTGTATATAGGTGAGGTGGAGGGAGGGAGAGGGAGGGGTAGACCGAGGATGAGGTGGAGGGATGGAGTTCAAGAGGTATATGAGGGAGGGGTGGTGAGCTGGGGGGAGGGTAGTGAAATGGTTGGTGACAGAGCAGCTTGGAGGCGTTTTGTTTGCAGCCACTCTTTGCTGGATTAGGGCGTCGGGCTATAGATAGATAGATAGACAGAGACTTACACTATACCAGTTTCCATCTTATATTACTGTTATCACATGCCACAGACCTTATTATTATAGTGAGCATCAGATTATTGCATCTTTACAGCACTTAGTGTCATATCGCATGCACACACTGTATCAGTAATTCAATAACATATGGTATTCTTTGAAGCAAGATGCAACACACAAGCCAATGTTGCAGTTCACACACGAGTACCTCGTGTCTTTTCCATAATAGTGGTTTCTCTCACTTGGGGTACTACAGACGTGACACCGCCACTGGGGTCTAGAGCAGTTCGGTTGAGGAAGTATGAAGTCAGGGAAGTGGCGTGCGGTGAGGCGTAGGGAAGTCTGTGTGGCAGTGGTAGGGCGGGGGCGGTGGTGATGCCTGTCTTTTGCATATTTTGCGAAGATTTCGCGGGCCAGCTCCCTCACAAACCCCTCAAAGGTCTCTGAGGTTCCCGTAGTCATGGCATGGAGGTAGTGTGCGTTCAGGACCGTTATATCAAGCAAGTGGAAGAAGAGTTTTTTGTACCATTTCATCGTTGTCCTGGCACACTTCACACTGGAAATCATGGAGTCGGAGTGGTCCACTTGCCTCATGTTGATATTGTATTCCAATACCGATTCAGGTTTCCAGACATGGAGCCTCCTCTCGCTGCGGTAATCCACGGAATCTGTGCAGTGCATGAGGGGCGGTGTACCGTCGATAGAAGGGAAACTTCCCTGTTGTGGTTCTACAGGGTGGCGGGGACGTTATTAGCCTTGATTAAAAACACCTCATTCCTCCCAGCCTTGACCATATGCCGACGGTTTTTCTTTATGGAGCCACAGACTCCGGTGTCGTGCAGGTGTAGGTACCGTGCGAGAAGGGGGCTAATGTACCAGTTGTCCAGGTACAGCACATGACCACGATGAAGGTACTCCTCTATCATTGTCTTTACCACGACCCCTGAGAGTCCAATACTTCGATCTTCTATTATGTCTGTCTGTGGGCCGGTGTATGACTACGTCTTGCACATAACCAGTCTTACAGTCATACATAACAAAGATCTTGAACCCAAAGTGGTGTCTCTTACTGGGTATGTACTGGTGAAATGAAATATTGCCTCTCCACAACACGAGACTCTCGTCTATGACAAGGTCTCGATAGGGATAGAAAGATGAGAGGAACTTTTCCCGCAGGTGATCAAATACCAGCCTTATTCTCATCATTCTATTCGTGTTATTTGCCACTGAGCTGTATAATATGGAGAGGCTTTCTCATGGCTAACACAGCATAACTTATGTAGCTGCCGCCAGGTCGGCGCTGGTGTAGTGGCAGCCATGATACACCTCGCCTGATGCTCACGGTTTTTGAACTGAGATGTTCGTTGGGTTTTTGAAAGCAGCCGATGATTCCATAATATATAGTGCCATGGTCAGCTGTGCAGCTTCTGGATGCAAATATGGATACAGGAATTCATCAGAGAGAGATGGCACTACATTTCACAAGTAAGAAATATATCTTGTTGCTAATTCTATAAGATTACTACCCCCTGGGGTGGGGAGGGAAGATTCTTCCCCAGTATCCGTGCATGAACGAGGCCACTAAAACGGGCCCATTTATCTCCATTCTTTCTCTCCATGTCCTCTTCTCTTCTGTTCACACTCTCTTGTAGATATTTCCATGTTTCTTCCGGCCTTTATCAATTTAGACATTCGGTTTCATGACATAGTGCCATAAAGGGTATGTTCTGCACTGCAGCAACCTATGGCGTTGTTTTTTACTGATTGGCTAAATGTACCCGATATAATTCGTTGAACTAGTCAGAAAAACAAATCATAATCCATATGTGTTTTTGTATTACAAGCAAAAGTGTCTCTTTATTAATAATCACTGCTTAGTGGAAATAAAGTATTTGAATTTGAATTTAAAAGTCAGTGTTTCAATATGGAGGCCAGAATCACAAGCCCACGCAGGAGATAGCCTCTCCATACTATAGAGCTCAGTGGTTACTTGCATTAGCAGGATCGTCGGCATCGTAAAAGTGAGGCGGCTCAAAATTTCCTGAAATCTATTTCGGCCCATTACTTTCCCAAAGAAAGGTGTGGTGGTCATAGGGTCCGTAGACCAGTATGCCGGAATTTGTCTTTTCTGTACAATACTCATCAAAAGAACCAGGGCTAGAAAGATAAACATCAACTTATGGTAACTGGGTAATCATACTGGAGGGAGTGCCAGCTTCTTGTACCTTCATGCTTGCTTTCATGGTGCTGGCTGCTTGCAAATGCATTAGTCTGTTCCACAATCCGCTCCACAAATTCCTCCCCAAAGAACAGGTGGAAGAAATCCACCCTGGTGGAGCCGGCGTGGATTCCTGGAGCCGTGCAGCAAGACCGCCACTCCTCAGTGAAGGGGTGAATGATGGGAGTGAAATTACTTCCATCTCCCCAGTTCCACGACACACTACTGCCTCCAGCCTCGTCCCCATCGTCGGGGTGGAGAGGAGAGGGTGGTGGGGGAGGTTGGGGAGGTGGAGAGCGGTGCCCTTCCCCACTCGCCCTCCTCTTCCCTCTCCCTTTTCCTTTCCCCTTTCCCTTCCATTTCCTTCCTTTCCCCACATCACGAGGCTGTGGGGAGGAAGCACAGGAATGATGCGGGATGAAAGACGTGCTAGGGAGCTGCTCCTCCTCGCCTCCCAGCTGCCTCACACCACGTGCTCGCACTGTCTCTCTCACACCACGACTTTCACTTTCACCACTCACTTCCTCCACACCACTTTAATTTTCACCACTCACTATTGCCACACCACTCCCACCTTCCCCATACAAAGCACTAGGCTCATACCTGATCCTCCTCCTTGCTGCCCTTTCAGGTCCCCACGGCGAAATCCTTCCTCTCCCGAGCCACGAGGTAGCACCACATCCCACGGTTCTGTCCTCGTCTTCTTCCTCATCCTCGTCCTCGCCCTCCCTTTCCTCTAGGGACTGGAGAGAGGTGCGTGCACGTGGTTGGAGTCCAGGCTGGCCTTCTCTAGCCTCACAATACATCAAATATCACTGTTTCCTCGTCACTGCTGCTTGTTTCGTCCTCGGGAAGCACGTAATACTTGTCCGCCACGTCGTTATTGTAAGTGGAAATCACTGTTGCCTGTGAATGTGTCCAGAATTGGCTTGAATTTCAGTGTCAGAGAGACCTCAGAGCACCATGTCTATTTCAGGGTCACTGCTACAAGGTGAGTGACCAAGACAAAGGAGCACAAGGGTCACACGGGGTCAGGGGAGTGTCCCCCCTGGTGGCGGATTAGGGAACGTATCCCGCACCTACATACAAAAAATCATGTGCGAGATTTGAAAATTGAGCAAATGATGGACCTTGCAATTGCAAAACATATGGATACGTCGTCGAGAGTCACCATGACAAAATGTTGCAAGGTATCCATATGTTGATGGGATACCTCGGGTTAGAATAGTCAAGTGTGCCATACCCCAACCAACATTGCATTAATGTACATCAGGATAAATTAGCATGTAGTATAGTGTGAGGAGTGTGTCTGGTGGTTAATAAATGCTTTACTTTATGTAGTATGGCTAGATAATCTAGAAACTTTATTGTGTGTATATGCTATGTGGTTTTTCCAACTAATATTTAGGTCTATCAAGACTCCTAAGTACTTAATTGAATTTGAACATTGTGTTGTTTCCCTGCATAATTTTGTAATGAGGAAAAATTTAGACCACCAGTGTAATGATGAGAATTGGTCAACAGTGTAATGATCAGAATTTTAGAGATTATGGGAAATGGGGTAACGTAATCTTATTTGAGAGTGTGGGAGCCAATAGATATTAGTACCCTTTGCAGGCCAGTCAATCTCGTCTGTACCACTCCTTAGAGGAGAGGAAAATTTAAACCCGAAATATCCTAAGATTTACTAAGCATTAAGAACTGAAAGACAGATTACTCTTTGAACTGTAAATGAAACAAAGTAAACAAAATATAGCAGGATCTATATCTCCAGAAATATAGTATGAATCTTTACAACCTAAATTAATAGTCAAAGAATACTTATACACATGGATATATTAATCCCGCGGTCTCTGACTGACTCTTGAGGAAGAAACCTAAAAATTACCATCAAAGATTCTCTTAAGACTAAATATGTATAATAACTCAAGAATCATATACAAACTAGATACAGTCATCAAATGGACCAGCCGTTATGTACTTTGATTACATGATCTATGAAAAGGGGAAGGGGGTGTGATTTAGTGTGAGAGAGGTTACGCAGTGACTAGAAAACTCAATTCTGTCAACAATAGGGAGAGGAACAGCAATCTCATTATTCAGTACAAGTGGGATTTGGGGAAATATCACCAATTTAACTCACGAACGTATATGATGACTTACATTACATGAGGGGGAAAGGGGGGGGAGGGATGAGAGTTCGGCACTAAATTGTGAACGATAGGGAGAGGAATAGCAGTCTGACAGTTTGGTGCTGTTACCCACCATTTATACTTGACCATCACAGTATCACAAATCGGCTAAAGCTTAAACTGATTACCTTGGAATATTATTATCTCTTCTAAGATCTCCAAAGAATACAAAAAATACGTTAGCACTCGACATCATTTTTGTAATAGGCATACAGGAACTTTAATCATAACGAAGCCAAGACAAATGGGAATCTGAACAATTTTTTTCCATGCCGGTTCATGTGCTTACATGACTGAGAACACGACGCCAATAACAAATTTCGCGTTTCACAAATGACTATCATCAACAATCATATCTCAGACAACTCTCAATCCACCACTACATAGTTCAAAAGGGGAACAATATTAACATTAACATGTAGATCTCGATCAGAATATGAAGGAAGACATTCGCTATTGTTAATCCCTACTAAAATTTCCACGGTTATACACCTTTGTTGAAAACGGCTGGTTCATATGTATAAAGTTAATCATATTCGCACCAATAATTGACTTAGTACTATCAATAGCAGAATCATGCTCACCTTATGAATATCAACTAAGACTAAACTTAAATATAGGACTTAATGGCTAAATGAACTGTACAAACTATATTTACAACAATACATAAGCTTAAGATTACATTTAAAATACTAGCTTATACTAACTTATACTATTCTTAATATTATGGTACTACACGGGTCCTTCCTCTGGAAAAAAAAAAAAAAAAAGTATACTCTCGCTGCCAGGATTGTCCCAGGGGCAGTTCCCATTCATACAACCTACTAACTAATCGCATTCATGCTCCCATTCATTCATTCTTATGTTTCCAGCTCTCCACCTAGTAACTGACGAGTGCCTGTCAGGTCCTGAAGTCACTGTTCTACCCTAGACTGTGTTGAGTGTAACTTAAGGGGGTTCCCAGGTTTTCTCTCGAAATAAGGCAACCTAATATTCCCACTGAACTGGGCTGCACCCATAACCCAAACTCCTATGAACTCTAGACACAAGATGAAACTTCTCGTGAACTCTAAACTGTCACAGTCAATAGTCAGACAATCTGACCCACACACATTTCCCTATCCATCTCTTAACTTCATACTGCAATAACCAGCTTCAAACGCTCAACATTCTTCAATAAGTCTTGGGGAGGGCGTCTCTCATGGGGTGGTAATTGTTCATCCATTGGACCAGGTTCAAAAGGCCTCTCCCAGGGGTTCTAGAGAGCCACTCTTCTCTATCATGTCAAAGGGCCTTCACTTGTCCTGCAGCACTTTGTATCCTTTTCCCTGTGAACACATTTCCTACCATGCTCCACTTCCATCCATCAACACTTCCACTACACGATAGAGACATCCCATTTCACACTGAGTTTTTGACACGTACCAGGTGCCACAGTTTCTTTCTTCAATATGCTGTATGCCATTGCCATTTATAAAAGGGTCTGTCACAACTCCACGGCCAGTGCCAGTGCTGTTTTAAAACTGTTTAAAATAACAAACTTCACTGTGACCGCATTTTTCAAGATTGGCAGGTAAGAATTGGCAGGCATGTAAGGTAACTGTTCCTCCCACATATCTTCAGGCTATCAAGGCCATACACTCACTCGCTCCTCCTCACGCTTTCGCTCTGCCTCACTCTGCCTATTATTTTTCCACCAGTGTTGTACATAGTGAAGGCATTTTGTAAATATTTTCACGTACGTGTAAGTTGTAAATATTTTCTTGTAAGTGTAAGGACTATATAATGAAGTCAAGTTGTAAATACCTTCTTGTAAGTGCCAGGACTGTACGTAATGAAGTCAGGTTGTACCTACCTTCAAGTGTAAGATAATGCATTCACAGTGAGAAAGACAGGCAAATTGTGATAGATGCTGAAGTAATAAGTTATCAGAAAAGTGCACTGAACATTGCTATACTTTCCCAGCATAAATACCTGAATATACCTTACATAGAAAATGGCTTTCTCTTACGTACGTGGTGAGTGTGAGAGAGCGGCTATACCTGTACATGAGTATGCTGGACTCAGTAAAACCCATTTCCAAGCCTCGGTGAGCATTTTAATGGTGAAATTCGTTGTTTCCACATCAAAACCTATCATTTTAGCCAAAAAAAAAAAAAAGTCAAAAAATGGCCAGCACTGGGGTGGCCTATAGGGCTAAAAATAGCCAGCATGCGGCGTGTTAATCCACACAAGGGTTCCAACTCCAACCGCTTGATTCTTCTGCCTTCAATTAGCCAATTCTATATACCGACGTCACATCTGGTGCATTTCCCGAATGAGAGCATGGACGACAGCTGTCTCATCTTCCTCACCCTTGACCGAGGGTAAGGGTGCACCGAACGGCCTAGGTGGATGGTGAGAGAAGGCGAAGTAGGGTTGCTGTTCCGTGGATGTATGGACCACTTGATTCATGATGATCTGGCATGGCTGGAGCAGTTGGGGGCATAGAAGAGGATGGCCCTAACATAGGGCAGAGACGACCAACTTCAGGGTCCGATGCATCCGCTCAGTGATGCCATTCCTTTGGGGGATGATAAGGGGTCGCGTAATAGAGGGTGATTTGGTGTTACTGGCAGAATTGCTCAAAGTCTCTGCTGGTGAACTCGCCTCTGTTGTCCAGGACGATACTGCGAGGTATGCCATCGTCTGCCACATACTGTTCAAGTTTGTCTGTGATGTGTGTGGATTGTTTTGTTTTGAGGGGGAATATCCTCTAACATTTTGGCTATAATGGTCCACTACTATAAGAACATAATGGTAACTCTAGACTCCAGCAACCATATCAGTAAGATCTATCGCAATCCTCTCCAGCGGCTTATTCACTAGAGGCAACTCCTTCCACTGTCACTTTGAGGGAAATATACACTTTGAGGACAATATACACTATGCTTAGGATGGGCAATTTATTCACAGGTCTTGTAGTACAGAGGAATCACACTATGAGGGCCGAGTCTAATGGTCACTGAAATTACTGCACTCTTGTTGGGTCTTCCTTATTTTCCTCACTATTTCACTATCTGCCCAAACCGTGACTATCACACATTGATATATCTCAGACTTAGATTCTCTCGGATAATATCACACACTGCCTGATATTCAGGTCACTATTACACTGTCACTGCACTTTCACTGTCACTCACTGTCAGTGGGGTGGTAGCGTGGGTAGGGTGGCAGTGGGAGATCTCACACCCTGCCTCCTGATGGGGGCCCTGGGTGTCCTGCCTGTGGCCTCTGTATCCAGCGGCCACGAGGGCACTCTTAGGGAGCGTCCTCTCTCATCCGGGGCTGTGGGCGGTGAAAGGCCGCCCCACACTGTTGGGGCTGGGGAACTGGAGTACAGCCCTCTGGTCTGGGTCCGAAGAGCCTCCTGAAGAGCTCACTTAGGCACCCTGTGAAGGAGGATGAGGGTCGTCTGCATCGGGGTAGGGAGGGACTCGCCCAGGGTCCCAGGGGCAGCCTCGGGGGACCCGGCGGCTGCAGTCTGCTGCCGTCGGGGTTGCTGTCAGGGGTGAGCTGTGGCGTCGGCCTTCCGCGGAGTCTGTCAGGTAGGGTACCTCTGGAGCCGGCTGGGTGGAAGAACAACCCTGGGATAGCACAGGGCCTCTCCACTGCTCCTTGGGGCTGAAGGCAATCCTCCTGCGGGTTGCCTCTCTGGTGGTGGACAATAGGGTCGTCTGTGCTATCCCAGGGTTGTTTTCCACCCAGCCAGCCTGACAGACTCCAGATGAAACCGACACCACAGCTCCCACCCCTGACCCAGCAACCCCCCGACTTCTGGCCGCCAGGTCCCGAGGCTGCCCAGGCGAAAGTCCTCTCCCTGCCCCCGACCTGCAGACGACCCTCATCACCTTCAGGTGCCTAAGTGAGTAGCTTCAGGAAGGCTCTTCGAGACTTCGGGTCCCCCAGCCCCAACAGTGCGGGGCGACCCCTCTGCCCACAGAGAGGACGCCCTTAAGAGTGCCCGCCTCGTGGCCGCTGGGTCACAGAGGTACGAGGCAGGACCCAGCCGGGAGGCAGGAGTGTGGACTCCACGCTACCACCCCACTGACAGTGAGTGACAGTGAAAGTGCAGTGACAGTGTAATAGTGACCTGAATATCAGGCAGTGTGTGATATTCTCCGAGAGAATCTAAGTCTGAGATATATCAATGTGTGATGAGTGACGGTTTGGGCAGATAATGAAATAGTGAGAAACAGGAAGTTGCAAGAGATGCAGTAATCTCAGTGACCAATTAGACTCGGCCCTCATAGTGTGAGTACTACAAGACCCAGTCAATTGCCAATCCTAAACATAATTAGTATCCTCAAGGGGAGTGTATATTTCCTCAAATGACAGTGGAAGGAGTTGCCTGGGTGAATAAACCGCTGGAGAGGATTGCGATCTGGAGTGCTGAAAGTTACCATTATGTTCTTATAGTAGTGGACCATTATATCACCAAATTGTTAATATTCCCCTCAAAATAAAACAATCTTACATCACAGACTAAACTTGAACAGTATGTGCGAGACGATAGCGTACCTCGCGAGTATCGTCCTCCGAGTTCAGACTTTGAGCAATTCTGCCAGTAACGCAAATCACCCTCTGACGTATCATCCCAGAAGGAATAATCACTGAAAGCGGATGCGCCGGACCCTGAGGAAGTTGGTCGTCTCTGCTCTATGTTAGGCCATCTCTTCTATGCCAACTGCTTCGGCCATGCTGCAGATCGTCAAGTGGTCAGATCATCCGCGGAACAACAACCCTACTTCGCGGCTTCTCTCACCATCCGTTGTTACCCTCGGTCAAGGAGTGAGGAAATGAGACAGCTTGTCGTCCATGCTCTCATTCGAGAAATGACGTCAGGTATCTCAGACCCGGCTAGTTGAAGGCAGAAGAATCAAGCGGTTGGACTTGTGTGGATTAACACGCCGCATGCTATACTACTATAAACCGCAGTGCTGGCCATTTTTTGACTTTTTTTTGGCTAAAATGATAGGTTTTGATGTGGAAACAACAGGGCATTCTCACCGAAGATAAAATGAACACCTCCAGTATACTCATGTACAGGTATAGCACGTCTCACACCTCACCACGTACGTAAGAGGAAAGCCATTTTTCGGTATATTCAGGTATTTATGCTCTATAGCAATGTTCAGTGCACTTTTCTGATGTACTTCAGCATCTGCAATTTGCCTCTCACTGTGAATGCGATTATCTTACACTTGAAAGATAGGTACAACCTGGCTTCATTATGTACAGTCCTGGCACT
>NC_137036.1:9408319-9552939 GCF_032717465.1 Coenobita brevimanus | reverse complement strand
CAAGATCCTCAGTATCAATTTATTTTACTATATTCTCATTTTTCATACAATCCATAACATATAAATTGTCTAAAGTTTCACAGTTGTTTTTCACTTGTACACATTTTTTAGTGATTCATTTTATTGTTAATTCCCTCTATTCAAAAAATGACCTCACACCAGACCGTTCTGAAAATTATTCTCACATTATTCCCAACACATTTGGTCCACGTTCATATTAATAACAGTCTATCCAATATTTTTTCATCAGATTTGAAATTAAAAAAAATATATATAAATTTTTTTTTTCTTTTTTTTTTTCTTTTTTTTTTAAATTATCATATAAAAAAATGCAATGGCGAAGAACTTCCTTGACTAACTTGAATCCTAAAGCCACACCATTATTACACACATGAGGCTCTATAATATTTACAAACTTTTCTGATATAATAGTCTCATATTTTCAAAGCTCCACGTGAAACACTATCAAACGCCTTTCAATCAGTAAATGGCATTTTCATTTTAGCTTGGTGCATTAGATTGAAAATATCTCATTACATTGTTCAATTGTTTTCTCTTTAAAATTTTATCAAGTGTGCTCTATTCTGTTCAAAGATTTTGAAAATTTTTCATTAAAAGTTATATTCCAATTGCACAAATTAATTGGTATTTTTATTCACTCCATTTATTCTGGAATCACTTTTTTCAAATAGATTTTGATAATGTCATTCATTAAGCATTTCAGGAAATATTCCATCTTCCTTAAAATAATTATAGAACTCTTTCCCAGGTTATATCCCCTGTTTCTATAAAATCTCTCGGCTGGCAAAATTCTCAGCTGGGATTGGTCTATTTAGAACAGACAATTCCCATCTTCCTTTTAAAATCTTTAGTCATCAAATTACCATTTCTATCTCATACAGGTCTTTCCTTCTTTCTCTTTTCAATCCCAGTTAACTGCTTTATGGCCTGATACGCTGCTCTTGTGCTCTGACCGTCATTTTACTTAATTTTTGTCTTTGTTGCCTTTTCATCATATAGCCTCCTATTATCAAGTCTAACGAGTATTTTTAATTCAGAATGTAAACTCCAGTACTTTACTCTAAGTACTTCAACTGCCTGGCCATCAATATGTTGTTCTTCTCTTCTTAACTTTGCCTCTTTCCTTTTCTGAATTGCATTCCATGTTTCATCTGACATTCACTTTTTCTTTCTGACTTTTCCCTTTTTCTTAATAGTAACCTTAGCACTCTGATGCAAAACCTTTTTTACCTCTCTTCACATTTGATTAATATCATTGTCTTCAGATTTCATCTAAGTCTGCAGGACTAGAAACCTGTTCCTACATTCCCACTGAAACATTTCCTTCGTGTTCTCATCATTTCTCAGCTCATCAAAATCATATTTATTACCTCCTGTATAATTAACATTTCTCCTACGTATTATTTTAATCTTTGATACAAGTTGATGATCACTACCTATATTTGCCCCCCCCCTCCTTACGCAAGCATCTTGCAAATAACTCCTATGCCTGCAATGTGGTCAGTCTGATTACAATGTTTATCAAATGGTGAAATCCAAGTAGTATTATGAATTTTTCTGTGCTCAAAGATAGTTCCACCAATCATAAGGTCATTTGCCAAACAAAAGCTTCCAAATCGCACCCCATTTTCGTTTCTTATACCAGGACCCTCCTTACCCACATAATCATCAAACCCATCCCTACCACCACCAACAATCGCATTAAAATCACCAATGGAAACTAACACATCATGACTTGCCACTCTGTTCACTACATCCTGCAGCTTCTCATAAAAGTCATCCTTCATTTCATCAGCAGCCTCATTTGTCGGAGCGTACCTACCATCATACTGATAATACCATGGTCAGATTTTAAACGAGCATAAAGCAAGCGCTCATTAATTGGCTCAAACTTCCATAGTACCTTACAAGCATCTCTACTCAACAGTAAGCCTACTTCTTGGTAATGATTTCCATCACTCCCACCAGAAACCAATATATATATATATATATATATATATATATATATATATATATATATATATATATATATATATATATATATATATATATATATATATTTTATATATATTTTTTATCACAAAAGTCATGAGATAAAATGCCAGAAGATCATTTCCAATGGTACGAGGTGAGGAAGGGCATTGTCCGGGGATAAGCAGGCTGTATTTACCATGGCCTTGGGCAAAGATCACTTGTGATTACTGTATCATCAACCTATCTCTCTCTCTCTCTCTCAAACTACTAGAAATGACCGTACAATACTCGTATGCACGTAACTCACTCTCTCTCTCTCTCTCTCTCTCTCTCTCTCTCTCTCTCTCTTAATCAAGTAGTTTATTAGCTGTGTATATATAAGTACATACTTTTTAATACAAGATATATAAACATTGCTGGGACCGTTGAATGAAGCATTTTTTACAGTCCCCTAAAAAAATATAAATATAATAAAGACGCCTTGGAAATGTACAATACTTATATGCAGACAGACTTATGCATCTACTGTACTGCACATTGCATATATGATCGACATATAAATCGCAACAATTTATATTTACAATATGCTCTAATTCTAGAACATATACATGAGATTCTATTAACGAATTCATACACATAAATGCATAAACACTTGTATATACACATACACACTCATATGAATGTCTAGTGGATAAACAATATGTAAATTATTAATGATTAATTAATATGTGCTAAGTATAAATTTCTTTGCACTTATTTTAAACGTGGCTTTGTTATTAAGTGTTATTTTAAGCGTTCAGGCAGATCATTCCATTTTAAACATCCATAATATGTTAGAATGAATGCTGCCACCGTATTCCCTGGGTGTCGTAAAAGGCGACTAAAAGGTGCGGGGTGAGGGGACTAGTGACCCCCCCCCCCCTCTGTTTTTTAGTTCATAAAAAGAGACAGGCCAGAGAAAGGGATGGGGGATGGAGTTATCCCCGTACCCTGAAGATCGGGTCTATGAATGTGCGTGGATGTAGTACGATTGAGGCTAAAAGGGAGGAGATTGGGAGAATGTTTGTGAGAAGAAAGTTGGATGTATTAGCTTTGAGTGAAATAAAGATGAAAGGGAAAGGTGAGTGTAAGTTTGGAAGTGTGAATGAAAGATTGTCAGGTGTTGATAGAGAAAGGGCAAGAGAAGGTGTGGCCTTGTTAGTGAGTCCGGAAGTATAGCAGTGTGTGACTGAATGCAAGGAGGTGTCATCGAGACTGATGTGGGTGAAAGCGAAATTTGAACGTGTGTTGTGGGTGTTTGTGAGTGCATATGGGCCTGGTAGTGAAAGGGATGAAGAAGAGAGGAAGTCTTTCTGAAATGATGTTGATGAGTGTCTGCAGAGTTTTGGAGCGAATGTGAATATGGTAATGATGGGAGATCTGAATGCTAGAGTGGGAAATGTAGCAGTTGAAGGTGTAGTTGGTATGGATGGTGTGCCTGGAAGAAATGAAAATGGGGAACGAATGATAGGGATGTGCGTTGAGCAAGAGATGGTGATTGGAAATACCCTGTTTGAGAAAAACGATTTTTATAAGTATACAAGGGTGAAACAAGACGGTGGAAGGGTTGTTGATAGAGCGTTGATGGACTATGTCGTTGTGTCCAGGAGTATACAGTAACAGGAAGATTGTTGGATGTGAGAGTTCTGAGAGGGGAAGGTGGAGGTATGTCTGACCATTACCTGGTGGAGGTGAAGTTAAGAGTAGGTAAGAGACGGGTGAGAGCTAGGAGAGTTAGGTGTGGCGGGAGGTTTTGAAAGTGAATGAGTTGGATAAAAGAGAGAAAATGATAAAGTATCAGGAGAAATTGAAAGATGAGTAGAATGCAGTGAAAGATCAGGAAAATGGCAGTATGGAGGAGGAATGGCAGTTGTTTAAGAGTGCTGTGGTGGGGCATGCAGAAGAGGTGTGTGGTGTGAGACGAGTGGGTGGCAGTGTATCAAAAGGAAGTGAATGGTGGTGAGAGGAAGTAAGTATGGCTGTGGCTGAGAAGAGACGTGAATATGAAGTGTGGCTGCAGAGGAAGGATGAGGTGTCATATGAGAGGTATAAGGAAAAGAGGAATAGGGCGAGAAGGACTGTCCGTGATGCTAAAGTGGCAGCAGATGAGTGGTGGTGTAGGCGGTTGACTGAGAATTTTCAACTGAATAAGAAAATGTTTTGAAAGGAGGTGAAAAGGGTGCGAAAGGGAGAGTCTGGGAAGGAAGAGTGAATATAAGCTGGGGATGGAAGGATGGTAGTTGAGATGGATGCAGTAAGGAAGAGATGGACAGAGTATTTTGAAAGATTGTTAAATGTAGAGGAGGAAAGGGTGGCTGAGATTGTGACGGATGGAAGGATGCAAGGAATAAATGTGTTGGGAAAGTTGAATGATTCTTTGATCAAGAAGGAGGAAGTGCAGGAGGCAGTAAAGGAGATGAAAACAGGGAAGGCTGCAGGTATGGATGGGTGTGCTGTGGAATGTCTGAAAGGTGGTGGACCGACTATTGTTGACTGGTTAGTAAGACTTGAATATGTGCTTTGTGCAAGGTATGGTGCCAATTGACTAGGCAAGTGCTTGTGTGGTCCCGTCGTATAAAGGTAAGGGTGATAAGTATGAGTGTACTAGCGGGGTATAAGTCTGTTGAGTGTTGTAGGTAGGGTGTATGGTAGTGTTAATTAAGAGAGTTAGAGAGGGTACAGAGGGAGTGATTGGTGATAAGCAGTGTGGTTTAGGAGAGGGAGGGGATGCGTGGATCAGGTGTTTCCTGTGAGACAGGTGTGTGAAAAGTATTTAGCGAAAGGTAAGGATGTGTTTTGAGCGTTCATGTATTTAGAGGAAGCGTATGATAGAATTGATAGGGAGGCTTTGTGGACTGTTTTAAAATTGTACGGACTTGATGGTAGGTTACTACAAGGAGTGAAAAGTTTTTATGTAAATAGTAGAGCGTGTGTAAGAGTGGGAAATACTGTGAGTGATTGGTTTCCTTTGAGAGTGGGGCTACGGCAGGGATGTGTGATGTCGCCTTGGTTGTTTAACATTTATATGGATGGTGTTGTATGGGAGGTGAATGTAAGTGTGATAGGTGGAGGTCTGAATCTGGTGAATGTTGATGGCAGAGAGTGGAATCTGAAGCAGCTGCTGTTTGCAGATGATACTGCACTGGTGGCTGATTCAGCGGAGAGATTTAGATAGTTGGTAGAGGAGTTTGGAAGGGTGAGTGAAAGGAGGAAATTGAAAGTAAATGAGAATAGAGTAAAGTGATGAAGTGTATGAGATGGGTAGATGGTAGGAGGATGAATATAGATTTGAATGCTGAGTTGCCTGAGGAGGTAGAGTGTTTTAAGTATTTAGGGTCACATGTTGCTGAGAATGGAAGCATAGATGTAGAAGTGAAGTTTAGAATGAGGTTGGAAAGGTTCTGGGAGGAATGAAAAAAAGTGTTTAGATATCGTTCGCGTAGAATGGACGTAAAGAGCAGGCTGTATGAGGGTGTTGTGGTACCGACTGCGTTATATGGGGCTGAAACATGGAATATGGGTGTAGCAGAGAAGAAACCTTTGAATGTAATGGAGATGAGGTATCTAAGGAGTATGTGTGGAGTGAGGTGTATGGATCGAGTGAGAAATGATGAAATGCGAAGGAGAACTGGAGTTGTTCAGGAGATGGCTGATTGAGTTGAGCAGAGGGTGTTGCGATGGTTTGGGCATATGGAGAGAATGGATAATGATCGATTGGTGAAAAAGATGATTAGTTCTGACGTGAGAGGTGCAATGCTGAGAGGAAGACCACGAATAGGATGGATGGACAGTGTGAAGAGAGCGTTGGATGTGAGAGGGATGTCTGTCGAGCAAAGAAGAGTGGAAGTGCGTGACAGAAATGAATGGAGAGAAATTGTGACTGAATAAATGATGATGCAGCCCTGAGGGGATATTCTCCCGCATTTTGTCTTATTAGCTGATCAGGTCAGGTGAGGGTAAGGGGATGGGTCTGTTATGACGTGGCAGGGGTAAACCAGCTCTGCTGTCGGGCCCTTCTGCAGATGACACTGATTGCACTGCACAGTTGACCCTCATGCAGTGTGGTGCGGTGAGGATCTGTCCCTTTTCCCCTGTGGGTCGAGGATGCGAATGAATGTGTTTGAGTGGATGAGTAAATTGGGAGTGTGTCATCCTGTCTAAGCAACCCCCCTTTCCTTAGGGGAAGCAGACTAGGTATATAGATAGATAGATATTATGTTACAAATCTTGTTTGAGATTCAGAACTAGAAAAGATGGTCTAATCTGATTTCTGTTTCTGGTATTTAAGCTATGTATTTGATATGCTCCCTGCAGTTCAACAGAACAACAGAATGAATTATATATTTACAATTGTTCATGGAGATATTTAAGTGCATCAGTATCACTGATTTTAAAAATCTTGTAGTTTTTAAATAATTGTTCATGGCGTTCATAATAATTAACCTTTGCTATTGCTCTTATTATCCTTTTCTAAAGCAACTGTAGTGGTTTTACCCGCCCCGTCCCAGTCGATTTTCCACCACAGACCCCCCCACCCCCACCCCAATCCCGGCTGATTCTGGAAAATATTTTTTTTTGGCTCAAACCTCCGCTTGTGGTAAGAAACAATGGAAAATCACAAAGAAAGTGGTCACTGTAGTCTATAAGTGGCCTACTCAGGTATACCTTCCATACACCTGGTACCATGTTCTATGGAGGTCCTCTGTGGCTGTCACGTTTTCTGTTGTAGGGCTTAGTATGGTAAACCATTCTCAATAGGTACAGTACGTATTTATTTATTACAAACCAAAAAAACATGTAGTAAAAGAGTATATTGGTTTTTATACAAAAAAAAAAGGTGAACTAAACATTGTTCCATTGGGCAAACATAGCGAAATCGCCCAAATTGGTCACAGATGATTCGCTAACATTGTTTTTTTCAGCATACATTCCATTTTTTCTACTTACATAATACGTTCCCAATAACATTATACCGTTTCCACTTTATATACCTGTTATCACATATTTAGTGAAAGGGATGAACAAGAGAGGGAGTCTTTCTGGAATGATGTTGATGAGTGTCTGCAGAGTTTTGGAGCGAATGTGAATGTGGTAATGATGGGAGATCTGAATGCTAGAGTGGGAAATGTAGCAGTTGAAGGCGTAGCTGGTATGCATGGTGTGCCTGGGAGAAATGAAAATGGGGAACGAAAGATAGAGATGTGTGTTGAGCCATGGTGATTGGGAATACGCTGTTTGAGAAGAAAGATATTTATAAGTATACATGGGTGAGACAGGAGGGTGGAAGGGTTGTTGATAGAGCTTTGATGGACTATGTGGTTGTGTCTAGGAATGTAATAGGAAGATTGTTGGATGTGAGAGTTCTGAGAGGGGAGGGTGGAGGTATGTCTGACCACTACCTGGTGGAGGGAAAGTTAAGAGTAGATAAGAGATGGGTGAGAGCTAGGAGGGTTAGGTGTGGCAGGGAGGTTTTGAAAGTGAGTGAGTTGGATAAAAGACAGAAAAAGATAGAGTATCAGGAGAAATTGAAAGATGAGTGGAACGCAGTGAAAGATCGGGAAAATGGCAGTGTGGAGGAGGAATGGCAGTTGTTTAAGAGTGCTGTGGTGGGGCATGCAGAAGAGGTGTGTGGTGTGAGACGTGTGGGTGGTGGTGTAAGAAAAGGAAGTGAATGGTGGTGCGAGGAAGTAATTATGGCTGTGGCTGAGAAGAGACGTGCATATGAAGTGTGGCTGCAGAGGAAGGATGAGATGTCATATGAAAGGTATAAGGAAAAGAGGAATAGAGCGAGAAGGGCTGTGCGTGATGCTAAAGTGGCAGCAGATGAGAGATGGGGTAGGCGGCTGACAGAGAATTTTCAACAGAATAAGAAAATGTTTTGGAAGGAGGTGAAAAGGGTGCGAAAGGGAGAGTCTGGGAAGGAAGAACGAGTAAAAGCAGAGGATGGAAGGATGTTAATTGAGATGGATGCAGTAAGGAAGAGATGGGCAGAGTATTTTGAAAGATTGTTAAATGTAGAGGAGGAAAGGGTGGCTGACATTGTGGCGGATGGAAGGGTGCAAGGAATAAATGTGTTGGGAGAGTTGAATGATTCTTTGATCACGAAGGAGGAAGTGGAGAAGGCAGTAAAGGAGATGAAAACAGGGAAAGCTGCAGGTATGGATGGGTGTGCTGTGGAATGCCTGAAGGGTGGTGGAGTGACTATTGTTGACTGGTTAGTAAGATTGTTGAATGCGTGCTTTGAGAAAGGTATGGTGCCAATTGACTGGGCAAGTGCTTGTGTGGTCCCGTTGTATAAAGGCAAGGGTGATAAGTATGAATGTACTAGCTTTAGGGGTATAAGTCTGTTGAGTGTTGTAGGTAAGGTGTATGGTAGAGTGTTAATTATGAGAGTTAGAGAGGGTACAGAGGGAGTGATTAGTGATGAGCAGTGTGGCTTTAGGAGAGGGAGGGGATGCGTTGATCAGGTGTTTGCTGTGAGACACGTGTGTGAAAAGTATTTAGCAAAAGGCAAGGATGTGTTTTGGGCATTTATGGATTTAGAGAAAGCGTATGATAGAATTGATAGGGAGGCTTTGTGGACTGTTTTAAGATTGTATGGACTTGATGGTAGGTTACTAAAAGGGGTGAAAAGTTTTTATGTAAATAGTAGAGCATGTGTAAGAGTGGGAAATGCTGTGAGTGATTGGTTTCCCGTGAGAGTGGGGCTGTGACAGGGATGTGTGATGTCGCCTTGGTTGTTTAATATTTACATGGATGGTGTTGTAAGGGAGGTGAATGCAAGAGTTTTAGGTGGTCTGAGTCTGGTAAATGTTGAAGGTGGAGATTGGAATCTGAAGCAGCTGCTGTTTGCAGATGATACTGCACTGGTGACTGATTCAGAGGAGGGATTGAGACAGTTGGTAGAGGAGTTTGGAAGGGTGTGTGAAAGGAGGAATTTGAAAGAAAATAAGAATGAGAGTAAAGTGGTGAAGTGTACGAGGTTGATAGATGGTAGGGGGATGAATATAGTTTTGAATGGTGAGTTGCTTGAGGAGGTAGATTGTTTTAAATATCTAGGGTCACATGTTGCTGTGGATGGAAGAATAGATGCAGAAGTGAAGTTTAGAATAAATGAAGTAGGAAAGGTGCTGGGAGGAATGAAAAAAGTGTTTAAATGTCGTTCGCTTAGAATGGATGTAAAGAGAAGGCTGTATGAGGGTGTTGTGGTACCAACTGCATTATATGGGGCTGAAACATGGAATATGGGTGTAGCAGAGAGGAAAAGTTTGAATGTAATGGAGATGAGATGTCTGAGGAGTATGTGTGGAGTGACGCGTATGGATCGGGTGCGAAATGATGAAGTGCAAAGGAGAACTGGAGTTGTTCGGGAGATGGCTGGTAGAGTTGAGCAGAGGGTGTTGCGATGGTTTGGGCATATGGAGAGAATGGATAATGAGCGATTGGTGAAAAAGATAACTAGATCTGATGTGAGAGGTGTAAGGCTGAGAGGAAGACCACGAATAGGATGGATGGACAATGTGAAGAGAGCGCTGGATGCGAGAGGGATGTCTGTTGAGCAAGGAAGAGTGGCTGTGCGTGACAGAAATAAATGGAGAGAAATTGTGAATGAATAAGTGATGACGCAGCCCTGAGGGGATATTCTCCCGCATTTGGTCTGATCAGCTAGTCAGGTCAGGTGCGGGTAAGGGGATGGGTCTGTTATGATGTGGCAGGGGTAAACCAGCTCTGCTGTCGGGCCCTGCTGCGGATGTCACTGATTGCATTGCGCAGTTGACCCTTGTGCGGTGTGGTGCGGTGAGGATCTGTCCGTTCTCCCCTTTGGGGCTAAGATGTGAAGGAATGTGTTTGAATGGATGAGTAAATGGAGAGTGTGTCGTCCTGTCTCGGCTACCTCCCTTTCCTTGGGGGAAGCAGCCTAGGTATATAGATAGATAGACATATTTACAAGCCTTACAATGTTATTTAGTGTAATGTTAGCGTATATTTACATGGTGAGCTCACTCGCTATTACTGTTATTTCAACATACATTTCATTTTTTCAACTTGCATAATACTTTTCCATTAACATTATACCCGTTTTCACTTTATATAGCTGTTATCACATATTTACAGACCTTATGATTATATTTAGCATAATGTTAGCGCATATTTACATAGTGAGTGCACCGGCTAGGGCTGTTGTTTCAACTTTTATTCTATTTTTCCACTTACATTATACTTTTCCACTAACATTACACCTGTTTCCACATTATATAACTATTATCACATAGTTACAGGCCTTACTGTTATAGTGGGCATCAGATTATGGCATATTTACACAGTGAGCAAACTCGCTATATTATACTTTTGCACTTACACAGAGTATAAGAGCATAGTGGAAGAAAGATTGGGAAGGTATGAGCTAGAGCAGATGGAAGGGGTGGAAGACGTATGTAAGATATTAACGGAAGAGCTAGGTGCAACGAGTGAGGCGGTTTGTGGAGTGAGGAGGAGATGCAAGGGTGTGCATGGGACAGCATGGTGGAATGATGAGGTGAAACGAGCTGTAGAACAAAAGAAGAAGGCATACAGTGAATGGTTAGCGAGTAGAGGTAGGGGAGAAGATGAGAGAGAAGAGAGAGGTATATGTGAGCAGAAGGGAGGTTAAGAGACTGGTGAAGGAGAGTAAGAAGAAAGTGGATTTAGAGTTTGGGAGGAATCTGAGTGTGAAATGGAGGGAGAGTAAGAAATTATTTTGGAAGGAGGTAAAGAAAGTAAGGCAGTGTGAAAGGGGAAATAGTAAGGGAGTGAAAGATAGGAATAATAGATTGTTGGTGGAGAAGAGAGAGAAATTGAGGAGATGGAAGGAGCACTTTGAGGATTTGTTGAATGTAGAAAGTGAGAGCAGTGCGAGTATAAGTGGTTGGGGAATGGCTGGGAGAAGAAGTGATGAGAGGAGGGAGGAAGAGATCAGTAGGGCGGAAGTAGTGGAAGCGATGAAGATTAAGTTGGGAAAGGACCCAGGAATTGATGGAGTGTGTGGTGAAATGCTGAGGTATGGGAGTGAGATACTTGTGGAGTGGATATGGAAGTTGAGTAGATTGGCTTGGGAAGAGGGAAGGGTTCCAGAGAACTGGAAATCAGGTATAATTGTTCCTTTATGCAAAGGAAAAGGGGAGAGAGAAGTATGTGGTAACCATAGGGGTATTTGCCTTCTAGTGTGACTAGTAAAATATATGGTAGAATACTCATTGATAGGGTTAGGCATATGACAGAGGAGCTAGTTGGAGAAGAACAAGGGGGATTTAGGAAGGGAAAAGGGCGTGTAGATCAGATATTTGTTCTAAGATGTTCAGTGGAGAAGTATCTAGAGAAGGGAAGGAAAGTGTATGCTACCTTCATGGACTTGGAGGAAGCTTATGACAGAATATATAGGCAAGGTATGTGGAAGGTATTAAGAATATATGGAGTGAAGGGAAAATTGTTGAGTGCTGTGAAGAGTATGTATAAGGGAGCTAGGGCTAAGGTGCGAGTGGATGGTGAGCTGAGTGAGTTCTTTTATCTCAATGTGGGACTGAAACAGGGTTGTGTGATGTCTCCATGGCTGTTTAATACATACATGGATGGGGTTGTAAAGGAGGTGCAAGGTAGGGCAGTGGATGTGGGGGTGGCTCTAATGAATCAGGGTGAGATTTGGAAGATTCCGGTGTTGCTGTTTGGTGATGATACAGTATTGGTGAGTGAAGATGAATGGGAGTTGCAAAGTTTAGTGAATAAATTTGGGACAATGTGTAGGAGGGGGAATTTGAAAGTTAATGTAAACAAAAGTAAAGTTATGGTGTTTGAGAGGAATGAAGTCACAGAGTGTGCAGTGAGGTTGGATGGTGAGGATATGGAGAATGTGAGTGCATTCAAGTACTTGGGTAGTGTGATGAGTAAGGATGGAACTCTGGGGGATGAAGTGCGTGAAAGGGTACAGCAGGGAAGGAAGGTTGTTGGTACACTGAAAGCAGTGATGAGAAATAGGGAGGTGAGTATGGAAGTTAAGAAGTCACTGCATGATAGTATTGTGATCCCTACCCTGACGTATGGAAGTGAGGCGTGGACCTTGCAAGAGGGGAACAAGTCAAGAGCGAGAGCAGTGGAAATGAGTTACTTGAGAGGAGCATGTGCAGTGACGTGGAGGGACAGGATGACGAATGAAGAAGTGAAGGAACGTTGTGGGGAGGATGTGGATGTGGTTGAGAAGATTAGGAGAAATACACTGAGGTAGTTTGGACATGTGAAGAGAATGGAGAATGAAAGACTGACTAAGAGGGTGTATATAGGTGAGGTGGAGGGAGGGAGAGGGAGGGGTAGACCGAGGATGAGGTGGAGGGATGGAGTTCAGAGGTATATGAGGGAGGGGTGGTGAGCTGGGGGGAGGGTAGTGAAATGGTTGGTGACAGAGCGACTTGGAGGCGTTTTGTTTGCGGCCACTCTTTGCTGGATTAGGGCGTCGGGCTATAGATAGATAGATAGACAGAGACTTACACTATACCAGTTTCCATCTTATATTACTGTTATCACATACTTACAGACCTTATTATTATAGTGAGCATCAGATTATTGCATCTTTACAGCACTTAGTGTCATATCGCATGCACACACTGTATCAGTAATTCAATAACATATGGTATTCTTTGAAGCAAGATGCAACACACAAGCCAATGTTGCAGTTCACACACGAGTACCTCGTGTCTTTTCTGTGAGTGGTTTCTCTCACTTGGGAATTGCTACAGACGTGACACCGCCACTGGGGTCTAGAGCAGTTCGGTTGAGGAAGTATGAAGTCAGGGAAGTGGCGTGCGGTGAGGCATAGGGAAGTCTGTGTGGCAGTGGTAGGGCAGTGGCGGTGGTGATGCCTGTCTTTTGCATATTTTGCGAAGATTTCGTGGGCCACCTCCCTCACAAACCCCTCAAAGGTCTCTGAGGTTCCCGTAGTCATGGCAAGGAGGTAGTGTGCGTTCAGGACCGTTATATCAAGCAAGTGGAAGAAAAGCTTTTTGTACCACTTCATCGTGGTCCTGGCACACTTCACACTGGAAATCATGGAGTCGGAGTGGTCCACTTGCCTCATGTTGATATTGTATTCCAATACCGACTCAGGTTTCCAGACGTGGAGCCTCTTCTCGCTGCGGTAATCCACGGAATCTGTGAGTGCATGAGGGGCGGTGTACCGTCGATAGAAGGGAAACTTCCCTGTTGTGGTTCTACAGGGTGGCGGGGACGTTATTAGCCTTGATTAAAAACACCTCATTCCTCCCAGCCTTGACCATATGCCGACGGTTTTTCTTTATGGAGCCACAGACTCCGGTGTCGTGCAGGTGTAGGTACCGTGCGAGAAGGGGGCTAATGTACCAGTTGTCCAGGTACAGCACATGACCACGATGAAGGTACTCCTCTATCATTGTCTTTACCACGGCCCCTGAGAGTCCAATACTTTGATCTTCTATTATGTCTGTCTGTGGGCCGGTGTAAGACTGTCTTGCACATAACCAGTCTTACAGTCATACATAACAAAGATCTTGAACCCAAAGCGGTGTCTCTTACTGGGTATGTACTGGTGAAATGAAATATTGCCTCTCCACAACACGAGACTCTCGTCTATGACAAGGTCTCGATAGGGATAGAAAGATGAGAGGAACTTTTCCCGCAGGTGATCAAATACCAGCCTCTTCTCATCATTCTATCCGTGTTATTTGCCACTGATCTCTATAATATGGAGAGGCTTTCTCATGGCTAACACAGCATAACTTATGTAGCTGCCGCCAGGTCGGCGCTGGTGTAGTGGCAGCCATGATACACCTCGCCTGATGCTCACTGTTTTTGAACTGAGATGTTCGTTGGGTTTTTGAAAGCAGCTGATGATTCCATAATATATAGTGCCATGGTCAGCTGTGCAGCTTCTGGATGCAAATATGGATACAGGAATTCATCAGAGAGAGATGGCACTACATTTCACAAGTAAGAAATATATCTTGTTGCTAATTCTATAAGATTACTGCCCCCTGGGGTGGGGAGGGAAGATTCTTCCCCAGTATCCGTGCATGAACGAGGCCACTAAAACGGGCCCATTTATCTCCAGTCTTTCTCTCCATGTCCTCTTCTCTTCTGTTCACACTCTCTTGTAGATATTTCCATGTTTCTTCCGGCCTTTATCAATTTAGACATTCGGTTTCATGACATAGATAGTGCCATAAAGGGTATGTTCTGCACTGCAGCAACCTATGGCGTTGTTTTATACTGATTGGCTAAATGTACCCGATATAATTCGTTGAACTAGGCAGGAAAACAAATCATAATCCATATATGTTTTTGTATTACAAGCAAAAGTGTCTCTTTATTAATAATCACTGCTTAGTGGAAATAAAGTATTTGAATTTGAATTTAAATGTCAGTGTTTCAATATGGAGGCCAGAATCACACGCCCACGCCGGAGATAGCCTCTCCATACTATAGAGCTCAGTGGTTACTTGCATTAGCAGGATTGTCGGCATCGTAAAAGTGAGGCGGCTCAAAATTTCCTGAAATCTATTTCGGCCCATTACTTTCCCAAAGAAAGGTGTGGTGGTCATAGGGTCCGTAGACCAGTATGCCGGAATTTGTCTTTTCTGTACAATACTCATCAAAAGAACCAGGGCTAGAAAGATAAACATCTCACTTATGGTAACTGGGTAATCATACTGGAGGGAGTGCCAGCTTCTTGTACCTTCATGCTTGCTTTCATGGTGCTGGCTGCTTGCAAATGCATTAGTCTGTTCCACAATCCGGTCCACAAATTTCTCCCCAAAGAACAGGTGGAAGAAATCCACCCTGGTGGAGCCGGCGTGGATTCCTGGAGCCGTGCAGCAAGACCGCCACTCCTCAGTGAAGGGGTGAATGATGGGAGTGAAATTACTCCCATCTTCCCAGTTCCACGACACACTACTGCCTCCAGCCTCGTCCCCATCGTCGCCTTCGTCGGGGTGGAGAGGAGAGAGTGGTGAGGGAGGTTGGGGAGGTGGAGAGCGGTGCCCTTCCCCATTTGCGCTTCTCTTCCCTCTCCCTTTTCCTTTCCCCTTTCCCTTCCATTTCCTTCCTTTCCCCACATCACGAGGCTGTGGGGAGGAAGCGCAGGAATGATGCTGGACGAAAGACGTGCTAGGGAGCTGCTCCTCCTCGCCTCCCTGCTGCCTCACACCACGTGCTCACACTGTCTCTCTCACACCACGACTTTCACTTTCACCACTCACTCCCTCCACACCACTTTAATTTTCACCACTCACTATTGCCACACCACTCCCACCTTCCCCATACAAAGCACTAGGCCCATACGTGATCCTCCTCCTTGCTGCCCTTTCAGGTCCACACGGCGAAATCCTTCCTCTCCCGAGCCACGAGGTAGCACCACATCCCACAGTTCTGTCCTCGCCTTCTTCCTCGTCCTCGTCCTCGCCCTCCCTTTCCTCTAGGGACTGGAGAGAGGTGAGTGCACGTGGTTGGAGTCCAGGCTGGCCTTCTCTAGCCTCACAATACATCAAATATCACTGTTTCCTCGTCACTGCTGCTTGTTTCGTCCTCGGGAAGCACGTAATACTTGTCCGCCACGTCGTTATTGTAAGTGGGGAATCACTGTTGCCTGTGAATGTGTCCAGGGTGGCTTGAATTTCAGTGTCAGAGAGACCTCAGAGCACCATGTCTATTCAGGGTCACTGCTACAAGGTGAGTGACCAAGACAAGGGAGCACAAGGGTCACACGGGGTCAGGGAGTGTCCCCCCCTGGTGGCGGATTAGGGAACGTATCCCGCACCTACATACAAAAAATCATGTGCGAGATTTGAAAATTGAGCAAATGATGGACCTTGCAATTGCAAAACATATGGATACGTCGTCGGGAGTCACCATGACAAAATGTTGCAAGGTATCCATATGTTGATGGGATACCTCGGGTTAAATTAGTCAAGTGTGCCATACCCCAACCAACATTGCATTAATGTACATCAGGATAAATTAACGTGTAGTATAGTGTGAGGAGTGTGTCAGTGGTTAATAAATGCTTTACTTTATGTAGTATGGCTGATAATCTAGAAACTTTATTGTGTGTATATGCTATGTGGTGTTTCCAACTAATATTTTGGTCTATCAAGACTCCTAAGTACTTAATTGAATTTGAACGTTGTGTTGTTTCCCTGCATAATTTTGTAATGAGGAAAATTTAGACCACCAGTGTAATGATGAGAATTGGTCAACAGTGCAATGATCAGAATTTTAGAGATTATGGGAAATGGGGTAACGTGATCTTATTTGAGAGTGTGGGAGCCAATAGATATTAGTACCCTTTGCAGGCTAGTCAATCTCGTCTGTACCACTCCTTAGAGGAGAGGAAAAATTAAACCCGAAATATCCTAAGATTTACTAAGCATTAAGAACTGAAAGCCAGATTACTCTTTGAACTGTAAATGAAACAAAGTAAACAAAATATAACAGGATTTATATCTCCAGAAATATAGTATGAATCTTTACAAACTAAATTAATAGTCAAAGAATACTTATACACATGGATATATTAATCCCGCAGTCTCTGATGGACTCTTGAGGAAGAAACCTAAAAATTACCATCAAAGATTCTCTTAAGACTAAATATATATAATAACTCAAGAATCATATACAAACTAGATACAGTCATCAAATGGACCAGCCGATATGTACTTTGATTACATGATCTATGAAAAAGGGAGGGGGGTGTGATTTAGTGTGAGAGAGGTTACGCAGTGACTAGAAAACTCAATTCTGTCAACAATAGGGAGAGGAACAGCAATCTCATTATTCAGTACAAGTGGGATTTGGGGAAATATCACCAATTTAACTCACGAACGTATATGATGACTTACATTACATGAGGGGGGAAAGGGGGGGGGAGGGATGAGAGTTCAGCACTAAATTGTGAACGATAGGGAGAGGAATAGCAATCTGACAGTTTGGTGCTGTTACCCACCATTTATACTTGACCATCACAGTATCACAAATCGGCTAAAACTTAAACTGATTACCTTGGAATATTATTATCTCTTCTAAGATCTCCAAAGAATACAAAAAATACGTTAGCACTCGACATCATTTTTGTAACAGGCATACAGGAACTTTAGTCATAACGAAGCCAAGACAAATGGGAATCTGAACAATTTATTTCCATGCCGGTTCATGTGTTTACATGACTGAGAACACGACGCCAATAACAAATTTTGCGTTTTACAAATGACTATCATCAACAATCATATCTCAGACAACTCTCAATCCACCACTACATAGTTCAAAAGGGGAACAATATTAACATTAACATGTAGATCTCGATCAGAATATGAAGGAAGACATTCGCGATTGTTAATCCCTACTAAAATTTCCACAGTTATACATCTTTGTTGAAAACGGCTGGTTCATATGTATAAAGTTAATCATATTCGCACCAATAATTGACTTAGTACTATCAATAGCAGAATCATGCTCACCTTATGAATATCAACTAAGACTAAACTTAAATATAGGACTTAATGGCTTAATGAACTGTACAAACTATATTTACAACAATACATAAGCTTAAGATTACATTTAAAATACTAGCTTATACTAACTTATACTATTCTTAAAATTATGGTACTACACGGGTCCTTCCTCTGGAAAAAAAAAAAAAAAAAGTATACTCTCGCTGCCAGGATTGTCCCAGGGGCAGTTCCCATTCATACAACCTACTAACTAATCTCATTCATGCTCCCATTCATTCATTCTTATGTTTCCAGCTCTCCACCTAGTAACTGACGAGTGCCTGTCAGGTCCTGAAGTCACTGTTTCACCCTAGACTGTGTTGAGTGTAACTTAAGGGGGTTCCCAGGTTTTCCCTCGAAACAAGGCAACCTAATATTCCCACTGAACTGGGCTGCACCCATAACCCAAACTCCGATGAACTCTAGACACAAGATGAAACTTCTCGTGAACTCTAAACTGTCACAGTCAATAGTCAGACAATCTGACCCACACACATTTCCCTATCCATCTCTTAACTTCATACTGCAATAACCAGCTTCAAACGCTCAACATTCTTCAATAAGTCTCCAGGGAGGGCGTCTCTCATGGGGTGGTAATTGTTCATCCATTGGACCAGGTTCAAAGGCCTCTCCCAGGGGTTCTAAGAGCCACTCTTCTCCTCCGTAATAGGGCTTCACTTGTCCTGCAGCACTTTGTATCCTTTTCCCTGTGAACACATTTCCTACCACGTATACACTTCCATCCATCAACACTTCCACTACACGATACAGGGCATCCCATTTCACAAGAAAGTTTTCGACACGTACCAGGTGCCACAGTTTCTTTCTTAACCCACCGCATACCAGTGCCATTTTAAAACGGTCTGTCATAACTCCACGCCCAGTGCCAGTGCTGTTTCAAAACTGTTTAAAATAACAAACTTCACTGTGACCGCATTTTTCAAGATTGGCAGGTAAAAATTGGCAGGCATGTAAGGTAACTGTTCCTCCACCATCACCCAGGCTATCAAGGCCATATACTCTCTCGCTCCCCTCCTCACGCTCGCTCTGCCTCACTCTGCCTGTGTGCCTCACCCAGTGTTGTACATAGTGAAGGCATTTTGTAAATATTTTCATGTACGTGTAAGTTGTAAACATTTTCTTGTAAGTGTAAGGACTATATAATGAAGTCAAGTTGTAAATACCTTCTTGTAAGTGCCAGGACTGTACATAATGAAGCCAGGTTGTACCTACCTTCAAGTGTAAGATAATGCATTCACAGTGAGAAAGACAGGCAAATTGTGATAGATGCTGAAGTAATAAGTTATCAGAAAAGTGCACTGAACATTGCTATACCTTCCCAGCATAAATACCTGAATATACCTTACATAGAAAATGGCTTTCTTTTACGTACGTGGTGAGCGTGAGAGACCGGCTATACCTGTACATGAGTATGCTGGACTCAGTAAAACCCATTTCCAAGCCTCGGTGAGCATTTTGATGGTGAAATTCGTTGTTTCCACATCAAAACCTATCATTTTAGCCAAAAAAAAAAAAAGTCAAAAAATGGCCAGCACTGGGGTGACCTATAGGGCTAAAAATAGCCAGCATGCGGCGTGTTAATGCACACAAGGGTTCCAACTCCAACCGCTTGATTCTTCTGCCTTCAATTAGCCAATTCTATATACCGACGTCACATCTGGTGCATTTCCCGAATGAGAGCATGGACGACAGCTGTCTCATCTTCCTCATCCTTGACAGAGGGTAAGGGTGCACTGAACAGCCTAGGTGGATGGTGATAGAAGGCGAAGTAGGGTTGCTGTCCTGTGTATGTATGGACCGCCTGATTCATGACGATCTGGCATGGCTGGAGCAGTTGGGGGCATAGAAGAGGGTGGCCCTAACATAGAGCAGAGAGGACCAACTTCAGGGTCCGATGCATCTGCTCAGTGATGCCATTCCTTCGGGGGATGATAAGGGGTCGCGTAATAGAGGGTGATCTGATGTTACTGGCAGAATTGCTGAAAGTCTCTGCTGGTGAACTCGCCTCTGTTGTCCAGGACGATACTGCGAGATATGCCATCGTCTGCCACATACTGTCCAAGTTTGTCTGTGATGTGTGTGGATTGTTTTGTTTTGAGGGGGAATATCCTCTAACAAATTGGCTATAATGGTCCACTACTATAAGAACATAATGGTAACTCTAGACTCCAGCAACCATATCAGTAAGATCTATCGCAATCCTCTCCAGCGGCTTATTCACTGGAGGCAACTCCTTCCACTGTCATTTTGAGGGAAATATACACTTTGAGGACAATATACACTATGCTTAGGATGGGCAATTTATTCACAGGTCTTGTAGTACAGAGGAATCACACTATGAGGGCCGAGTCTAATGGTCACTGAAATTACTGCACTCTTGTTGGGTCTTCCTTATTTTCCTCACTATTTCACTATCTGCCCAAACCGTGACTATCACACATTGATATATCTCAGACTTAGATTCTCTCGGATAATATCACACACTGCCTGATATTCAGGTCACTATTACACTGTCACTGCACTTTCACTGTCACTCACTGTCAGTGGGGTGGTAGCGTGGGTAGGGTGGCAGTGGGAGATCTCACACCCTGCCTCCTGATGGGGGCTGGGTCCTGCCTGTGGCCTCTGTATCCAGCGGCCACGAGGGCACTCTTAGGGGCGTCCTCTCTCATCCGGGGCTGTGGGCGGTGAAAGGCCGCCCCACACTGTTGGGGCTGGGGAACTGGAGTGCAGCCCTCTGGTCTGGGTCCGAAGAGCCTCCTGAAGAGCTCACTTAGGCACCTGAAGGAGGATGAGGGTCGTCTGCATCGGGGTAGGGAGAGGACTCGCCCAGGGGTCCCAGGGGCAGCCTCGGGGACCCAGCGGCCGCAGTCTCCTGCCGTTGGGGTTGCTGTCAGGGGTGAGCTGTGGCGTCGGCCTTCATCAGAGTCTGTCATGTAGGGTACCTCTGGAGCCGGCTGGGTGGAAAACAACCCTGGGATAGCACAGGGCCTCTCCACAGGTCCTTGGGGCTGAGGCAATCCTCCTGCGGGTTGCCTCTCTGGTGGTGGACAATAGGGTCGTCTGTGCCCAAGCCTGTTGGCAGGTCTGATGGCAGAGGACCTCCTCATAACAGAGTCACAGGGAGTGAGGGGCTTTGGTGCTCCTCCCATGCATGGCTACTGGCCGTCGCTGGGTTCCTGTGGGCAACGAAATGAGGGTGGCTACCAGCCATCCCTTCGTTGTAGGCACGGCTACCGCCCGTCGCCTGGGCCCGACTCTCTGAGTGGGGAGAAGGCGAAGTGCGGCTACCGGCCGTCGCCTTATCACCATATCGAGAATGATGTGCCGACGAGAAGCTGTTACGGGCTGTCTCCTGCCGACAGGCATGGCTACTGGCCATCACCCGTGTCCTATTCCCGGAGGCAACTACAGGAGGAGAGGGGACGTACCCTTCTCTCCCCAGCACGGTTACTGGCCGTCGCTGGTTCCTGAAGGGGGTAAAGCAGCTCCTGATGGGAGAGTGGCTATCGGGCATCTCCGCCGCGTGGCCCAGCTACAGGCCATGGCCTTTTAAGGGCGCGGCTACCGGCCATTGCCTGAGCCTGGCTACAGGCCATGGCTCTTAGGGAGGAGTGGGTACATGCCATCTCGTGGACTTCAGGGTGGCTACAGGCTGTCTCTTGAAACTCTGAGCAACTACAGGCCATCTCTAAATATGCACAGCTACTGGCCGTCACTGGGGTGCTACTAGGAGCTGTAAAGTCAGCTCCACCCCAATCCTGTCAAGGGTCAGTTCGCCCACAAGGTAGTCTCCGTTTCCTGCTATGGTGGCGGGGAGCGAGTTCTGGGTCATAAGGGCGCACAGCCCGGGCGGACTTATGTCCCTGTCGCCCGGAGTTGGGCCGCGCTCTGTCCGCCCTTCTGTAGGCTCCTCCTGGGGGTGTCGTGATGCCCTCAGTGATTATTTCCGGTGTTGTAATGCCCTCCGAGATTATTCCCGGCATTTTAGTATCATTTTTCATGACTGAGATAACTTTGGATTCATTTCATATTAATAGTGGTAAATACAATGAGCTAAATTGAATAAATATCAGCATTTCTAGTATCTGATTTTATGAATGAGGTGATGATGGATTCTGAATCAATGGTGAATACATTGAGCTAACGTGAAGAAGTTCATTCCTATCTGCATTATACAATGAAAATAAGAATTAAAAAAATACTTCAAAATATGTTAATCGGGAAAGAAATACAAATTAAGGGAAAACTGGCTGCTAAAGTTTGCGCCTGTGCAATATTTTGAAATATACTGTATCCCACTATTGGCGGGAAACGAGCGACACCCAACTCCCTGCCTCCCACCATTCTCTCCACTTCCTCTTCCAACCTCCACTCCTACCATTCTCTCCCAAAACCCCTCCCTCCACTCACAGCCGTAAGAGTGTACAATGTAATTATATGTTTCATTAGTAACTGTTGTTTTATTATTGCTTGAAAGGCCCCCAGCTAATTTTCAATATGCCAATATTATAATATGTGGCAACTCTGTGCCCAGTAGATCATGAAAATTTTAACCGTTGCCCGTTGTTTCACTCAGTATCCTTCACTCCTTGTTGTTCAGTGATTCCCCAGGCATGATTGGTTGTAGCATTAGCTGCTCTCACCGGGGAAACAAAGCTGCTGGCTGGAGTGGAATGACAGGACATGTTATCCTTTTGAAATATTAAATGAGATCAAGAATCCGTACATATTTCCCATACCATTTTGACTAGGTAGGTGTCAGTGAAAACACACATGTGAATATTATGAGTATACACAAAATAATACCGAAATCAGCAAGGATCATACAGAATTGAGTACGGTGCAAAGAGGTGTTGAAGGCAGCACTGTTCGAAGGCGAGTGGTAATATTTGTGATTGCTAACGCTGGCGGGTGGGATGTCGACTGCCGACATTTATGTCAGCTGGACAAAATACACAGGTTCTTCTCTTTGACGGGCCTTCATTTGTTCTCACTCTAACCCGAGCCAGCTGGCTTCAGGTGGATGGACTACTACTCGAACTGGGCGTGACAACTGAGCTGCTACAAAATTGTTTTCACCCTTGAGATACTGGATGTCATAGTTATATTCTCGCATTTCTAGGATCCATTGATTCATTCGAGGCGGTTTAGTCTTTCACTTGAATGTACTAGTGAGAGGTTGGTGATCAGTAACTACGAGAAAATGGTTACCCCACAGTTAAAGATGGAAGTTACGGCACACAAGGACTACAGCTTGGGCCTCTATCTGTCACTGAATATCGAGTCTCACAGGGGTTAAACTTTTTAGCGAAATATCCAATCGGCTTGTTGGTACCATCTGATTGAATCTGGCTCAGGACTCCACCAACATGAGTGTTACTTGCGTATGTAGTGAAAATGAATGGTTGTTCTACCTGAGCTCTAACTAAGACAGGGACATTCATGAGGCAATACTTGAGATGTTCAAAGGATTTCTGGCATTCGTCCATAAAGACCAATGTTACTCGAGATTTTGTTATGTTGGTGAGGGGCGTAGCAATTTTTGCAAATGATGGAACATGTTTTCTGTAAAACCCGAACATTCCTAGAAATCGCCTTACTTCCTTTACGGTGGTAGGACGTTTCATCTCTGTGACAGATTCAACATTCTTTGGATCAAGTTTCCTCCTTCAGCAGAAACCTGATGACCAAGGAAGGTGACTTCTTTAAGGACGAATTTGCATTTACCGTGATTTAATTTCACTCCATTTTCAATAAGTAATCTATCTAGAATAGATAGATAGATAGAACTGGAAAAGCTGCCTCAGGCAGTCCACTAAAGTAGGGAAGTTTGAAGCCCAAAGAATCAAATCATCTGAATAATTTCTGACCCACCCTTTCTAGAGAGGTGCCAGTACTGAAGCCATCCGCCTGAAAAAGATCGCAGGGGAGCAATTAAGTCCGAATGGGAGTCGTCTGAATCTATACAGGGTAACCCCATGCTAAAAGTGGTCAGATTGCAGCTCTCTTCATCTAACAGAATTTGGAAATACGCCTCTCTCATGTCAAGAGTGACATTATACTGATGTCCAGCCTCTTGTTCAACTAGTTCATCCAATCGTGGGAGGGGGTAGATGTCAGTTGCAAGATGTTGATTCACATGACGATAATCGAGACACATACGTTTGCTACCATCTGGCTTATTTACAAGTACAATAGGTGACAGCCAGGCTGCGGTACATCATTCTATGGTTTCTCTGCAATGATCTGTTTTGCTTGTTCAGGATAGTGGTACATGGGTCCATGACTGGGCTGAGGATCAGCTACTTTAATATGAGCAGGAGGGCCAGTGATGAGTCCTAACTCACTTTTGTTGAGAATAAAGAGAGGGTCGTGCTTGAGGATTAACTGAGATAAGTCATCTTGCTGGACACAAGTGAAAAGTTGCGAGTTTAGTTCTCCAACCAATTTTTTCAGCTTCTGGACACGTGTCCTGCTTTGTCTGACTTGATCATTTTCTGGGAGTAGGTCATTGAGAATTTTAGTGACATTAACCCTACAGTACCAGGAGTTGCATTATCAATTCTCTCGTGTGATCCAATAATTGTGCCCTTATGAAATACCATTTCCTTATTAGTCGCATTAGTGAGAGGGAAGTAGACTGAATTCTCGGAACTAATTTTGATAAAAAATGGGTGACTGTTATGACTGACCCTAGGTTGAGGATAAATGATTAGGTTAGTGCCTGGGTTTTCTCTTACAGGGATGGGCATAAACTTAAACTGATATGGATCTACTTTGATGGTTGTAAGAAGATTGATTTGTGAGAAGTGTTGTGATAGGTTGGAGTGTTCGACTGGGTCAGCCTTCACTCTTTTGACTTTGTTCCTTTGTCGGTGAATATGATTCACAACATAAGCGGTGCCTTCCCATACCATGACTCTCCTTACTCCATCCCACATGAAAGGAGCTTGACCTAGTACCTCACAACCTAGGAGCAGATCCTTATTAATATAAGAATTTGGCACTACTGGGAACCATTGTTTATGGATATTCTCATCTCCAACTCTGATTTCTGTCCACAGCATTCCTAAAATTCTCAAAGGGGGGCCTGTGACTCCATGTAAACTAGGCAGGTTTCGCCGTGTATTTATTTCTTCCCCGATTTGCTGATCAGTTGATTCCTTAATTAGAGTGTAGCTACTCCTGGTATCAACTATAGCTTCTACCATCTTTCCATTAATCACTACACTGATGGTGGAGGATGTTTGACCACCGGTTAGTCAATTTCTGGGGTGGGTCTTGTTAATCTTTTGATTTAGTGTCATTTTGTTCTGGTGGTTTATAGTTACGTCCAGGACACCCGCGGTCTCCACGATGACATCTGGGTCAGCGGCAGTCAAAACAATGTCCTGGAGGAGGTTTCTGCCAACACTCTTGGAGTCTGTGTGATGAAGCTAAACAGTGGGCAAATATTCTGTGTTACAGTGGTAAAGTGTGCGTTTTTGTACACTGAAGATAGAGGGTTCGACCCCGCCAGGGTAATAAACTTTGGGAGCATTCTTCTGGCCACATACTGCATTGGCAGACTAAAGGGGTGCTGTGGCTGATCCAGTGTTGCATACTGTAAAATATGCTTGCACCCAGTCGGCTTGCGCGGGCCAATTACACTTGGTTCACAGACTACACACACATCCAAAGCCACTCCAACACAACAATTACACTTACAAGCACTTCTCATACCCTACATACAAACTCTACTGGACAGCCTAAGCCACTTGGTAGAGATATATTGGCTGTATTGTCCCCACTTCGGTAGGGATAGGCCGGTCCTGCAGTGGACACTCAAACGACTGATAAGATTAGATGAGATGAGATGTTCTGGAGTTGCTAGGTTGCCCTTTATTCAGTCATGCTAGGCTAGATTTGAGCTCTCAGACCTGGTGTTTTAATTCTTCCACTTCGTCTTTTGGTCCAACTGGACTCAAGTGATCTGTCTGGTTCACTGAGGTGGATGGCAACAGCTGATTCTTGAGTTTCCTTTCCTTGATGTTATTCTCAGCAGGCACCGCATTGACACGAGGGGTCTGACTCACTTCCAACAATTGACGTTCATATTCAGCTCTAGGAACTTCATTAATGGGTACTCGTTGTCTAGGAATCCCTCAGGTTTTTCTCATCACAGGAGAGGTAAGCCATACCACAGCATCCGTTTGATTGCTCTGTCATGGTTAGGAAACTTTTCTTTAGGGAATTCATGTTCTATCGCCGCATGCTGGAAATGAAATGGTGCGTGAAAGCCTGGGGTGACTATCCAATTGTAACACATTGACTCTAATTCCTGCCAAGCCCGATCAATACTGACTTTGATGGCAAACTCCGTTCGAAGACATTCCTTAAGTGCTGGCCATGAAACTACTCGATGCTTTGTCTGGTTGTTATGAATGAAAATGGCAAGTTCAGGGTTCACTCTACCCTTCGCAATCTGCATGCTAATTCAAAAATCATTTCCAGACATCGATACCCTGTAACTAGTGGAGTTCCAGAATCGGAATATCGCGAGGCTTTGTGAGCCTCCCTTTTTCTCTCATTGTTGGACAAGGGTTAGAAGATGGAGGGTAGAAAGGATTCTTGGGGGCCAGTTGAGTTTCTAACTCGTCTAATTCATTCACTAACTGAGTAAATCTAGATGAAAGTTTCTCCTCCTCCTCTTTAATTTGAAATTTCATACTATCTCGCCAGCTCATGGTGTTAAGAGAAGGGGTTAACTCTTATTTCTACACTGTCTCACTCTGTTCTCCTTGCTCTGTGACCCCTAATTTCCGTTAACATCTTATCTTCCACTTTACTCTTTTCAATGGCCCAAGCCACAAAACACATGAGTTGTGTTTCCATGTCGATATCCATTCTATTATTGGTGAAGAATAATTTTGCTCGTCATCCAGGAGATTTAAAAATCATTAATTCTAGAAATATTGTGAGATTAAGTGGGCCTCCAGTGTACTCTTATTGGGGGATTCTATCTTGATTTATTCATTAACTGTAACAATATCTATCTGACAACAATATTTTATCCCACCGCTCTAGCCACCAGTGTAATAATGGAAAAATTTAGACCACCAGTGTAATGAGAAATAGGCAACAGTGTATGTTGTGTTGTAATATTCGCCCCGCACTTATTGGGGCACGGGCAAACAAAGAGCCCGTCAGGAAAAAAGCAGGAACAAGCTCTCCAATTACAGCACGGCGGGGATAGCAAACTGGCGAACGAGGGAAAGGCGGCAGAGGCAGGGGAAGGTGCGATGGTTGGTGGTGAGATCGGCTGCCCGATGATCGACGAGTGTGGGCGGGGCTTGGCGGTGGATGGTGAGGCCGGCAGCACGATAGTCGAAAGAGGGAAGGGCGGAACTTGAGCTGGGTAGACAGCGCAGCACCGATGGAGGAGGCGCCGACGAGCTCAGATGGAAAAGCCCCGACGCTGCCCTCAACCCCCAAGCCCCTGGTGGAAAGGGCGAAAAAGACTTGCCCAGATCTCCAGCAGCAACAGGTGGAAGCACAGAGGGGAGGCCCGGTCCTGGTCGTCACAGATGGCATAGCCCCGGTCCAAGTCGTGGCGGAGGGAGTGTAACAAGCAGAATTTTAGAGATTATTGGGAAATGGGGTAGCGTGATTTTATTTGAGAGTGCGTGAGCCGATAGATAGTAGTACCCTTTGCGGGCCACCCAATCTTGTCTGTACCACTCCTTAGAGAATGGCAAGAGTGAAACTCGAAATAACCTAAGATTTATTAAGCATTAAGAACTGAAAGACAGATTACTCTTTGAACTGTGAATGAAACAAAGCAACCAAAATATGACAGGATCTATATCTCCAGAAACATGAACCTCTACAAACTAAATTAATATTCAAAGAATACTGATACACATGGATATATTAATCCCGTGGTCTCTGACGGACTCTTCGGGAAGAAACCTAAAAATTACCACCAAAGATTCCCTTAAGACTAAATATGTATAGCTCAAGAATCACATACAAACTAGATACAGTCATCAAATGGACCAGCTGATATGCACTTTGATTACATGATCTAAGAAAAAAGGGGGAGGGGGTGATATAGTGTGAGAGAGAGGTTAGGTCAAAATTGAAGTCCAAAAAAAATGGAGAAATAGAAGAAAGGAAGGACAGGAGGAAGTAGTACATACAACGAGAGTGGAAAAGTTGCAAGCAGATGGAAAAAAGGCAGAATATAAGAGGGAAATGAAGGAGCGATTAGGTAAATATAGATTGGAGCAGATGGGGCATGTGGAAGGTGTGTCCAAGATATTCACAGAAGAAATCTGTGCAGCATGTGAGGTAGCGTGTGCGGCGTAGAGAAAATGAAAGGGGGTGCAAGGAACAGCATGGTGGACCGAAGAGGTGAGAGAAGCTGTAGCACAAAAGAAGAAAGCATATAGTGAGTGAATGAGAAACAGAGGCGTGGAAAAAGTTGAGAGACGGAAGAGAGAGCTATACATAGAGAGGAAGAGAGAAGTGTAAAGATTAGTAAAAGAGAGAGTAAGAAGGGAGTGGATGAGGAATTTGGAAGGAATTTGAGTGTAAAGTGGGGGCTATGTACGAAAATGATCTGGAAAGAGGTAAAAAAAGTTAGACAGGGAATCAAAAAAGTTAGCTGGGGAGTGAAAGATAAAAATGGTAGATTACTAGTGGAGAGGGGAGAAAAAGTGAGCAGATGGAGGGAATACTTTAAGGAATTGTTGAATATAGAGAATGAAAGTAATGCAAGTATAAGTGGCTAGGGAATGGCTGAGAGAAGGATAGATGTGAGAAGAGAGGAAGAAATCCATAGGATAGACAGTTGTGGAAGCAATGAAGAAAATTAAAATGGGTGTCACGAATTCGCGCAAGCGTGTTTATAAATTCGTGACATTGTACATCAGTGAGAAACCATGAATTCTAGTGGAATTCCCACTGCACATCACTCAGTTCAACCATCCTCGTATTCACTCCGATCAGGATGGTTTTCAGAACATTTTTCACTGTTTCACAAGTGATCATTCTTATGCACGACATTAGTGCCTTCACTGAGTGATTTATTGTGAGTGTATATCGCTCACTTTCTGTTGACCGTTGAAGTTCGAACATGGCCATCCCTCGCCCTCTTTCATAGTTAAAAGTTAGTCAGCTTTGAGTCGTCGCGAGAGTAGGACCGTTTGTGCCCAGCATAAGGCAGCGCCGCCGTTGTACAGTGAGTTCCTGAATCTCCACCTAGACGGTGAATTGGCGAAGCAGACTTAGTGGATTGCAGTGTCTGATGTCCAGCACAGGCACCCAGTCTATTCACTCAGCTTCCCTCCACTGACCACTGTTTCTCTTCGTTTTTTTTCTAGGCTTAAGTGTGTTTAGCTTTTGAATGAGCGAGTGAGTGTATTCTCCTTGTTATTTTGAATTCATTTTTGAGATTCTTATAACGTAAATTTATTTCAGTGTAATAAATAAATTTACAGTTCTTTTCTTTGAGCTTAATGTAATTAAACTCGTGTTTTATTTCTCCACATTAAGCTTATTTTAGTTGCCGCTCCTAGTTTGCACAAACTCTCTACATTATCCTTAACTGGTGCTTGTGGCAGTTCTTTTGTATCAAACTTAAATCCGTTGTGCCAGCAAGAAGTTAATGCACTGGCAAGAACCTGTTTATTATCATTAGGATTAGTTATTGATTGTCAGGGGTGGAATCACTTTCTCGAGAGGCTAACAGTACTACGAACAGCACTTGTGAGTAGTTTCTGCTGTGTACTGTTGAGAAAGTTTATAAATTCTCGTCCTTAGAGAATTGGTGAAGTAAGCATGCATAAAGTAAAACTTACTGCTTGATTTTCACAAGTCATTTCCTTGTCTCTATTTTCAGGCAACATCTAGCATTCTTAATTCATAAATTCACATCCCCCCGTGACATCTGCCAACCTCATTCCAGGATATTAACTCCTAGCTCTAAAGTTATTAACGAGATAATACTAAGTCACTCACATCTAGGTATTTATCATTAAAGTCTATAGGCACTATCTTACTTGTGGTTATTGATTCATTCCTATTAATTTTACGTAATAGTTTTCCCAGTCAGTTGTTTTTATTTAATTTTCTTTCATTACCAGTTTAACTAGATAAAACTGGTTATCACCAACCTGTGCCTATATTTTTTACTCTTGATTATTGGCATTTCTCTGCAAAATAGCAGTCAGTACTCAGTCATTAGCCATCTCTGCCTTAGTTGAGTTAGCATCATGACTACTAGCATGTATGTACAGGAAGCCAAAGATATGGGGCTTAGCGACCCCGAACAAATCAAGGACTACGTCCTTTCTCGGTTTAGTTACGAATAACAACGTGAGAAAGATGCTCGTGAAGAGCATAGAATTCAACGCGAATATGAGCGAGAACAGCGCGAGGAACACGAGAGAGAACGTGAACACGAGCGAGAACAATGTGAACACGAGCGAGAACAACGTGAAAGAGAATGTGAACACGAGCAAGAACGAGAACACGAACGTGCCGAGCGTGAGGCACGTGAGAAACATGAACTTGAGATGCTGAACCTCAAGCGAGACTCCTTGGCTTCAGTCACATCTGGTGCAGCTAACCCAAGCTTCACGAGCGTTCTCCCTGCACATGTTCTGGCTACCCCACACATCAAGCTTCCTCCATACAAGGAAGGCGAGCGAATCGAGCCATTCATAGCTCGTTTTGAAGACATGGCTCAGTTGTACCAGCTGGATGAGGCAGCTAAGTGGCTCCAGTTTCTTAGCTTGTTTGAGGGCCCTGCTCTTGATATTCTCCACAAAGTTCGTGGAGACAATCTCACGTATGAGATGATGAAGGCCGCACTCGTCAAAGCGTATGGTCTCACAGTTGACAATGCCAGGAGTCAGTTTATGAGGGCGCATCTACAAGAAAAGGAGACTGTTGTTCAGTTTCTTGATCAGCTTACTGCTTACTTAGATGAGTGGATGGCGAAAGATGAAACTCCTCCCACGCGAGAGGGGATAACTGACCTTATGCTGCGCACGCAGCTAGATAAGTCGTGGCCTGCTGAGCTTATGGCTCAGCTTAAGATTTGCCAGGTAAAGGATGCCAGCCAAATGGTGGAGAAGGCTGATGCATTCTTCACTGCTTACTGGTATCAAACTCACAAGCAACACACCTGGAACAGGAAAGCTGACAAATCTGGGAAACCATCTCAGACTGAACCCCAGCAACAAGGCCATTCTCAGAATAATGGCCAAGGTCCAAACAAACCGCAGAAGAAGGACCAGGGGCAAAATACCCAGAAACCTGAGTGGAAGCAGTATGACAAGCAGAACCCTAACCAGCAGCAGTAACGGTATTTCAAGTGGCAGCAGAGCAAGGACAAACCACGTAATCCTCAGTCAGGACAATCGACTTCAGTGTATAGGAGGCAGGATGCAAATGCAGCTTTCATTTCACAACAAGCCCACAGTGGTGCCAACCCCACCAGTACAGGTACTTCCCTACAGTTCACTAACTCCCCAGTGACAGTGAACTCTCCATCTCAGGTGGTGAATGTTCCAACTCCTCAGATGGTGAACACGACCCCTCAGGCATCTAGTTCTCAGGGCGCCACATTTGCTGCATCGTTCGTTACGCAGTCTCACCAATGACTGGCTGCTACCTCCTCAGACCCTTCCACCAGTAACACTGCCTTTCTTGTTCAGCCAGGGTTTGTGGGAGGTGTGTCCGTAAATGTTATGAGAGATAATGGTTCCTCAGGTTGCTCCGTCAAGCAAAGTTTAGTTCGGCCCCACGAGTACACGGGTAAGCAGATCCAAGTTAGACTTATTGATGGATCAGTGAGATTGTTCCCTGAGGCACATATCCAGGTGGCATCTCCTTTCTACACTGGCTTGACAGCTGCTGTTGTCATGCCAGAACCTATGTTTGACCTCATTATCGGCAACATATTGGGCGTCAAAAACAGTTGCAATGTAGATGTTGCTACTCAGACTTCGGCTGTTGCAGTAACACGAGCCATGGCCAAGGCTCCGAATCGTGTCACCCCATTGACCGTTGCAACGCTGCAAGATCTGATTCGTAGTCAAGATGTTGTCCAACAACAATCTGACCCGACACTTGCCTCAGTGCGTAAGAAGCTGGAGGGTAAAGTGATTTAGTATTCTTGGGGAGATCAAGCCAGGTTCCTTCACAAGTGAGGACGGCTATACCGTGAGTCACAATCACCCCAGGGCGAGGTTCGACTGCAGTTCGTTGTTCCCATGAAGTATCGCCGAGCAGTGTTCGAATTAGGTCATTGTTCAGTGATGGGAGGTCACATGGGCCAAAAGAAAACCTCTGACCGCATCCATGCTGACTTTTTCTGGCCAGGAATGGGACAGGAAATAACAAGGCTTGTGCATTCCTGTGATGTGTGTCAGCATACCACTGACCGGGGATGTGTCCGTCCTGCGCCATTGAAACCAATGTCTATAATCTCTGAACCATTTGAGAGAGTAACAGTTGACATTGTTGGGCCAATCTCTCCTAGGGCAAGTGATGGATCAAAATATATCCTCATTATTGTTTATTTCAGCACATGGTGGCCTGAAGCCGTGGCCCTTAAGAATATAGAGGCCGTCACTGTTGCTGAGGCATTGAGGTGTTCTGTCACTTAGGTATCACCAAGGAGGTCTTAACCCTTTAACTGCAGGCATTGTTTTGCCCCGACTGGCCTCTCCCGTGGGGGTGCCAGCCAAAATGTAAACAAACTTTAAATCTTTATAACTCTGCACAGAATAAATCTGGAGCGAAAAATAAGGTACCATTAGAATGTACTAACCTTCGGCTTTGCAATGATGTAGGTTTCATGATTTCGTTGACTATCACTGGATGGGCAGTGCCGTTAGAAATGAGCGATCTAAAATCACTATTTTTCGCTCACACACCATTACCTTCGCTCACACACCATTACCAAATACCAATCTCATTCTGATAATAATACTATAAGCATATATGAACACTGCACATACGATAAACACCCACTCTGTGTTCACTGAGGCAGGTAAAGGCACTGTAATTGCCCGCACTTCACTGCCACATCAGCGGTGTTGTAATCACTATTTTTCGCTCACACACCATTACCAAATGCCAACCTCATTCTGATAATAATACTATAAACATATATGAACACTGCACATACGATAAACACCCACTCTGTGTTCACTGAGGCAGGTAAAAGGCACTGTAATTGCCCGCACTTCACTGCCACATCAGTGATGTTGTCACTCACACAGCTGGACAGATACTGATGCGTGTTGGTCAGGGGTGGGGTGGGGGACCCGGGGGGTGGGAGAAGGGAGGTGGAGGTCGGCTGGAGTGAAAGAACTTAATAGCTACTCTCCCTTGAAACAATTGGCGCAAGGAAAAAACGCGGGGTATTCAAAATATTCACAAACATTCGAGAATGACACCCGCGGTTTGGTCCAGTTTTTGCAATGTCATTCTGGGATGACACCTGCGGTTAAAGGGTTAAGTGACCAGGTTTGCAGTTCACCTCTACAATGATGAACGAAGGATTCAGGTTGTTGTCCATCCGAGGCCTGCGAACTATGCCTTGTCATCCCATGAGTAACGGATTGTGTGAGAGGTTCAGTGGGACTCTCAAGAAGATGTTAAAGTGCATGGCTGCCGAACAGCCAAAGGAATGGCTGTGGTTCATTGCTCCTCTTATATTTGCTTATCAAGAAACCCCACAGCATTCCTTGAAGTTCTCACCTTTTGAACTGGTGTATGGAAGGTTGGTCCATGGACCACTTCAAGTCCTTCTCAGGTTATGGGACGATGAAGAACCTGACCCTGAAGTCAAGACCACCTACACCTACGTCCTTGATCTAGCTGACTGCCTCCAGTCGACGTGTGAGTTAGCTAAGGAAGAATTGATCAAGGCGTGAGAAGTTCAGAAAGCCTATTATGATAAGAAGGCAAAGCTTCGGAAGTTCAGTCCAGGCAATAAGTGCTTGATGTTACTTCCCACTGCCCAGAACAAGTTGGCACAGTGGAAGGGTCCATATGATGTAGGAGAACGCATTTCAGACCTCATCTACATAATTCAGATGGGGAATCTTCACAAAAGGTTCCACATTAACATGTTGAAGGCTTATCATGAGTCAAACCCCGAGGAGACTGGCCTACGAGTAGCTGATGACAGTGACCAGGCACTGGAAGAAACCAGGGCAGCTGCAGTGATCCCAGCTGATGAACATGATGACGAGCCCTTAACCGTTCAGTCCTGTCAGGAGGAGACTGTTGGAGATGTCTTACTTAGCACTGACTTAGCATTAGGTGGCCAGAATGCCATAAGGTCACTGCTCTGTCAGTATGCTGATGTCTTCTCTGACCAACCTAGACTCACAAAGGTTGATTGTCACAAAATTGAGTTGACCAGCAATACTTCTGTAAAGGTTAAGCCATATCCGATTCCCATGCGACTACTGGACGCAGTAGATACCGAAATTGCTGACATGGAGACTGCTGGTATTATTGAAAAGTCCTCATATCCTTACTGTAGTCCAATGATAGTAGTCCGCAAGAAGGATGGTGGAGTCAGAAATTGTTGCAACTATAGGAGGCTAAATGCAATCACCAAAGTGGATGCTGAGCCAATGGGTGACCACATTGCCATCTCCTCCAAGCTGGCAGGGTCACGATATTTCTCAAAGCTCAATTTGGCGAAGGGATTCTTTCAGATTCCCCTTCACCCCGAGAGCAGTCAGTTCACTGCCTTTGCTACTCCTAGGGGGTTGTATCAGTATAAAGTCCTCCCATTTGGACTTACCAATTCCCCAGCAGTATTTAATCGTGCCATGAGAGTAATGCTCCATGGTATCATAGGAGTAGAAATGTTCATTGCCGATGTCCTCGTTCATTCTGCCACGTTGGAGGAGCACCTCAGACTCTTGGAAATTGTCTTCAGCAGACTCCAGAGTTTCAACATGACTGTGAAGCCTAGCAAGTGTAAAATTGCTCACAGTGAGGTGGAGTTCCTCGGACATATTGTTGGCAACAATCGCTGCAGGTGTCAGGGTGACAAGATCAGGAAGGTTAGGGAAGCCCTGAGACCTGTGACCAAGAAACAGGTTAGGGCATTCCATGGCCTAGTGGGATATTATAGGAGTTTTATCCCCAACTTTGCTCTCATTGCCCAACTGCTGTATGAGGTGCTTCAGAAACATGCTCCAAACACCATTGAATGGGGAGAAGCACAAGAGAGATCTTTTGCCACCCTTAAGAATATGCTGTGTAAGGAGCCTATCTTGCAGTTGCCTGATTCCAACAAACCTTTCATGCTGTGCACTAATGCTTCACAAGATGGAGTAGGTGCCGTATTAATGCAAGAAACAGAAGGCGGAATCTTCCCGGTGGCATACCACAGCAGTAAGCTAAAACCCACCGAGAGGAATTACAGTACTGTTGAGAAGGAACTCTTGGCCGTGGTTGATGGTGTTTAGAAATATTACTATTATTTATATGGAGCACCATTCACTCTGGAAACTGATCATATGCCACACACTAGTCTCAGCACAACTAAGATGGCTAATGCAAGATTGACACACTGGACACTGTATTTGCAGCAGTTCAACTTTGTTGTGAGATACATCAAGGGAAGTGACAATGTAGGCGCAGACCTGATGTCGCGCCTGCTAATTGATAACTAACACGGGCAACTGTTGTATGCTGGGTTCCATAAGACAGGCGTCCTCAGAGATTTACGCAATCCAAGGACTAGCTTGGTTCCCAGTTAATAGTGTACCAGTAAGGCCTGACGTCTCGCCCGTTGGCCCCACAGGACACATTATGTCCAGGGCCTGTACATACATGTATATCGTAGGTTAAAGGAGAAGTTCGAGAACCCCACAGAGACAATCATGCTCACCTTATGAGTATCAACTAAGACTAAACTTAAATATAGGACTTAACGACTAAATGAATTGTACAAACTATATTTACAACAATATCTAAGCTTAGATTACATTTGCAATACTAGCTCATACTAACTTATACTATACTTAAAATTATGGCACTACAATTTGATTGTAACACTTGTTTTCGAAATTTTATTGCCAGCAAATACTAAATACTTTGTTTCTTCAATAATTATAGATAATTTGTTTGCTGTTAAACAAGTTGTAACATAATTTAATTCAAGATTTAATGTGTTCGATAAAAAATAAGAGTATATCATATGTTGATTAAGTAATATTTGTATCATCAGCAAAAATAATAATTTCTATTAAGTTTGATGACTTAACAATATCATTTAATTAAATTAAAAATAGTAAAGGACCTACTATTGATCCTTGGGTAACTCCAGTTTTGATTTCTGCATCTCCTGACATTATTTTTCTTACAGATGTATGCTGTTATCTATTGCATAAATACCTCTGAAACCATGTAAAATATATGTTTCTTATACCATAATACTGCAGTTTCATAATCAATATTTCATGATTTAATTTATCAAAATCTTTTCTTATATCCAAAAATACTGTTATTACATACTTGCCACACCCTAATTCCTGCAGCACATGAGTCATTAATTTTGTAATTCCTAATTTTGGAGAAAGATTCTTACTGAATCAGATTCCGTTATGATATTATTAGTTGTAAGAAAATAATTTAATCTTTCGTACATAGCTTGTTCATCGATTTTACTTAAAAGTGAAAATATTGAAATAGGTCGATAGTTGGAAACGCCATCCATTTTTTCCCCTTTGTGAAGAGGTATGAGTTTAGCCACTTTTAACCTCTGTGGAAAAATACATGATGGAAAAGACAGATTAATTAATTTTGAGATAATAGGAGCCAGGATTGTTACGGTTATTTTAATTACCTTAACGTGAATCCATCATATCCAGTGCTGAATCCTTTATAGATTTTATTATAGGAATAATTTCTTCCTCTGATGTATCCAACAGTACAAGGTCTTGGTAGGTGTTCGACATATAACACATATGAGATAAAATACAGGTTGGAAGCTTATTAGATAAATGAAGACCGATATTTGAGAAATAGTTATTAATGTAATCGCTTATAATTTGTGGATCACCAGTATCACAGCTGTTCATATTCATACGTTCTATGTTTTGGTTCCTTTTATCTTGAGAGTTGAACACTTCATTGATTAATTACCATGTTCCTTTAGAGTTACCTGCACTGTCTTTAAATTTAGTATTATAGTAATGCTTCTTTGCTGTTTCCAACTAGTTAACCCTGTTTCTGTATTCCCTATAATGAGCTCCAAATGTCAAAGGGCCTTTTATATATTTATAGTATAATATATGGCTCTCCTTGATATGCCCAAATAGTTTGGACGTAACCCAAGGTTTGTTGACTTCTTTTGCCTTAATTTTTATTGTTTTAACCCGTGCCGTCCCGAGGACGTACTTCCACGTCCTCACGTTTTGTCACAGCTAATCCCGAGGACGTACTTCAACGTCCTGCAATTGCAAGGTTCATAATTTCCACAATTTTCAATTTTCGCGAGTCATTTTTGGTACGTATACACGGGACACCTGCCTCAACAAGATGCCAGGCAGAGACAATGCCTTACCCAGCATGACCTCCTCCCCCCCCCTGCATGCCCTTTTCTCAGCAATTCACCTGTTATCAGTGACCTGACCAGTATAGCCATGTCATGCCACGGTACGAAATTCAGGGCCAGAGTGATTCCCCAATCAATGACAATGTGGAGGACAAACTTTACATAGCATTAGAGGAAGAAACAGTTAGAAATGATGATCAGGTAATGTGGCAAAAAAAGGTCAGGTATTAGCGAGTGAAACAATGCTTATAATGCCTATATTACTGCTTGAAAACCAATATACTTTTGTACTACATATAAATTCGTAACAGTAAATAAATAAATACCGTTTATGAGTGGTGTGAAATAGTTATCCTCCCATAGAACTCGTTTTCTTTGGCGCCAGCCTGATAGAAAACCCAGTAAAGTAAGGAGGCTCTCCTACCTGTAATGAGTATTTTAAACCTCAGGTGAGCGATTTCTCTATGAATTTTCGATGTTTCTCACCAAAAGCGAAAGTTTTAGCAAAAAAAAAAAAGGTCAAAAATTGTCCGGGATTGGGGGGTACCAGTGGTCAAAAAGGGGCCGGGACTGGGCGGGTTAAGGGAATATATTCATCCACTACCCTTGTTATGGCATCTGAAGCTATACTGTAAGCAGTATTTGGATTGTTATCCATGTTATCAAACTCCTCTTTCATTGCCCGACATGAAAGCTCTTGATTCACATTGTTTTAATCTCTATATAAAAAAGGTTAATGGGTTCTTTTTCACTCTTACTTTTACAATGAATAATTGGAGCAAAATGATCAGTTACATCCGTCAACAAAATACCGGGTCCTGATATAAAATCGAGGCTATTAGTCCATACGTGATCAATGACCGTGGCACTCTTCATAATTATTTACTCGTCTGGGTTTATTGATGAATGGATAATGTCCAAAACTGGCTAGTAGATCTGTGTACATTCTAACATTTGTCTGCGAATTAGTAAAATGATATTAAAATGCCGTAGCAAAACATATTTTTTACTAGTTACAGCTATGTCTCTAAGAATTTTTTCTAATATTTCTATAAATGACAGGATGCTTGCATTTGGTCTCCGATATAGAACACCACAAATTATGCGTTTGCTTATATAAAACGCTTCAATAAATAATGTTTCGATAGTATCACTCATCATACATAAACTATCACAAACATGGCAAGAAATAATATTTTTCACATACAGACAAACCCCATTCCATAATGATTCCTATTATTAGTATATAATTGGTATCCTTTCAATTTACATAAATTCTCAGTATCTTTGGAAATTCGTGTTTCACAATAAGCCATTATATCAATATTATGACAATTTTCAAAGATACCTGCACATAATAGAAACTTCTCTAAATTAGTGGGAATACTATTAACCCCTTTGCCCGCATTGATGCATTAATCGTCGTTTGGGTGTGGCTGTGACTATACTCGTTGATGCGTTTGTCGTCATTTAAGCATAAAAACTTTTGTCAGAGAAAAAGTTCTTGGCTGATTGGCGTCATTTTTGGAGGCATCATAGCTTGCCTAGCACTTGTCAAAAGTAATGAGTTGGCAACTGTGGGTCCCGATACCGGCAAGAGAGCGGACAGGTTATTCAGTACCAAATGAGTTGTGAGTGGGGGAGGTACTGTGCAGTTTGGCCCTTTAAATTTCCACGCTTACCCCCGTCCTGGCTGTGCAACACATTTCACTATACTGATAGTTTTTTTTTGTGTGTGTGACCGACTCTGGGCATAGGCTTCACAGCCTGCTTTCAAGGCCCAGTAGTCCTCCTACGTACCGCACACCTCTACATGTCACCACTTCGGCGCTAACACCCACCGTCCATATTGAATACATGCTAGGGTTGTCTCATACAGGACTGGTGTATTGGTATTAGCGGGGGTATTTTTATGACATGTCGGTGGGCCTTCTGGTAGATCAGTAAAGTCTGATTTTATGAGATTCAAATCCTTAAACTGTTCCCTGCCTCAGCGGGATTTGAACCCAGGTCCGTCAGGACTGCAAGCCAACTCTATACCGATTGAGCCTAGTGCTTATGTATAGTTTTTGGACACTGTTGTGATTAGATTTCATGTTTGCAATAGGAAATTTGGTGTTTGTGATGAATTCTTTGTCGTTATCAGCCATTGGCCCGATGAAGATTGTGCTGCTGTTTCTAAACAACTACACTGCCTCTACCCTGCACCAAATGTGAGTATTCAATTATAAAAATAGTGACAGTGAATCATGTGAATATAATGTACATATCTAGGATCACTGTTGTGGTCTCAAATAAAAGCCAAGGAAATTCTACATAGGATGATAAAAACATAACAGTGCCCAGAAAAGTTTTTCACTAGAGGTCCCTAAATAAAAAAAAAAAAGTCTGTTGTTTGTCGGAAATGGCTTTTACTTTTTCGCTGATTACTCGAACACCATACCTCGTATCAAACTGGGGGTTGAAAGCTAATAAAATTCTCTTTCCAGTGATCGATAACACGTAGAGATTGATTAGTAAACATTCGACTTATGATGCTGGGAAGTGAGATGTAAGCTCCCCAATGTTTATTCAAACGGCCCTAACATATGTATAGTGTTTTTTTTTTTTTTTTTTTGCTTATCGTGTAGAACAAACATCGACGAATAGGAATATGTGGGTTTTAGGGCAAAATAAATATGTTTGGGTGGTGAAAATAAACCGAGAATACACTTTTTTGGAGTGCATGGCAGGAGGGGGGGGGAGTAAAGAGTACATGTCATAGAACAGAAAATTTAAAAACTTATCCATGCATGAAAGGGTTAATGTTGTACAGTAACAATATTGGACAAGAATTTTTACTGTTTAACAACTGATCAAAATCTTCTTGATTATTATGTTTAGAAATAAGCAGTGAAATACAGTATTTAGTCCACTTAGTTCATCAGAATTGCTTTAATCATTTGAATCATAATTTATACTAAAATGATAATTTAAGGTATTAAATTCATCATAAATTAACACTGATGAACGTTTATTCAGCAGATCAAGGATTTCATCATCATCCAAGTGTGGAAAAAAAAAGCCATTATAAATGAAAACTATACATTATAAATGAGAACTATATGATTTTTCACCTCTATACATGTACTTAGGGGAGGTGGTAGCTCAGTCGGTAGAGAGGTGGCATGCAGTCCTACCGGACCCAGGTCCAAATCGCCGCTGGGACAGGGACCAGTTTAAGGATTTGAATTTAGTAAAAGCAGACTTTACAGATCTACCAGAAGGCCCGCCAACATGTCATAAAAAATACCCCTGCTAATACCAATACACCAGTCCTGTATGAGACAGCCCTAGCATGCATTCAATATGAAAGGTGGGTGTTAGCGCCAAAGTGGTGACATGTAGAGGTGTATCGTATGTAGGAGGACTACTGGGCCTTGGGAGCAGGCCGTGAAGCCTTTGCCCAGAATCGAACACATAAAAAAGAAAAAAACTTACAGGGCACCTTTTCTCTTTTTTGATCTTGTACTTCAAACCATTGCATTGTCTCTGAGCTTCTCATCTGTCTGGTCGGATAGTTGACTTGGAGGGCACTGCATTGACAGAGCCATGGCAGCAGCTGAACCAACAGCAGAGCGGCTCCCATCTAGCTGAACAGTAGCGCCCATGCAGTTGGCACCGGCCAGAACAGCATCAGCCACAGCACCCACATCAGACCGATGTTCCTGCGAGGTCTCTGTGTGAATCCCTGCAACAGTGACAACTGTTCCCTCCACTCTCGAATGATTAATTTAGTATGGCTGAAGTAGGCAATTTTCCCTTCTGCTCTTGCCTTCTTTAGCTCCAGTAATTGGGCTTTTCTTGCTTGTACAGACGATTCACACAGGTCCTCATTGATATAGATGTTTGTGTTTTTAAGTTTGGTAGAGTTTCGTAAGGCTAGCTGATGATCTTCATACTTATTGAAGCGAGCCATCACATTACGGGGACGAGTGACTCCCGAGTTGGCAGTGTGGCCCACTCTGTGAGCCTGCTCAAGCTAAATTGGGCCCAATTCCAGCTTATCTCGAAGCAGTCGCTGAATCTTGGCCTGAGTTTGTTCCCTCGTCTCGTTTGGGTTTTCCTTGAGTCTGTCAAAGCGAAGATTGTTCTGCCTCGAGTAGTCTTCCTGGTAATCCATCCGATCGTTTAGCTTCTTTAACTTCTCTTCAAAGGTAGATTTCTTGCTTATTTCCTTTTTCAGTGGAACTAATTCTTCTTCGAGAGCCTTATTATCATACTTCAAGTTATCCACTTCCTTCTGTACGAATTCCAATGAATGAGTCAATTCAGTGTTGTATAGCTCAAGCTGCCTCATTCTGTTAGTCAGATCATTCAGAAGTAACTCCAGTGCATCCTGATATGCTTTCTGTTGCATTTCCAGCATGATCTTGATGTCCTTTGCTCTCAACATTTTCTTTGATATTGTCAGTTGCTAACTTGTAGAAGTTTGTCTTCCCTAATAGCAGGCCAGGCGCTGGGCAAAAGCAGCATGTTCTCTTGCTAAGGCTGCCAGAACACCTCTCTCTCTCTCTCTAACTGTTAGAAATGACTGTACAATATACTCGTAAGTCTCTCTCTCTCTCAGCGTATATGGGGCAGTGGGCGGGTGGTGTCGAGAGTTGCCACCTGCTCCTATTTCCCATACATATTTCAGCCAGCTACTCCTTGTGGCGCGGTTTTGGTACGGCTTTGGAAATCGCACTCATTTGAGGGCTATCGCTTTTGACTCTATCAAGTCCCAAATGAGGCCTATCGCTCTCCTCGGGTAAATAGTAGAACAGAGGAAGGAAAAACAAATGAATTAAAAAATAATCCATACACCAGATTACAGGTATCCTCCATTCATTAAAAAAAAAAAAAAAAAAATCCAACAGTTGGTTGAGGTTTGGGGGACACAACTCTGGGAAAGCGAGTTCCAAAGAGACGCAGTTCAGGGAATAAAAGTATTGTAATTGGCAGAATTTCTGCAATATGGCAGTGTGACAGTCCAGTTATGAGCGCTACCAGATGCCTGTGTAACTAGGGGGAAGGCATGGAGAGGTGACACAATGGATGCAACTTCATCTGAGCATTTGCCATAAAAGTATGTGTAAAAGGGAGGCAACATTCCTTCTTACTCCGGTCAAATCTCAGTTCTTTGCTTACAAACTTTATTGTTGCCCATTCCCCTACTAAAGTGTTTAGATGGCAACAGTATAAATGACCCACAAGAAAAAGTTAATATTCTTGGTAGTACTTTTGGCAAATACTCTACTATAGAGGATGCGTCAAAACAATCTTGTACTAGAAATTAACTCTCCTGAAATTTCTCCGCCAGAGTTACAGATTAGATATGTAAAATCAGTCCTAAAATATTTACCAACAAACAAAGCACCAGGACCAATAGAATTCCTCCAATAGTTTTGGACAAGTGTTTCACAGATTTTCCTTCGGTTCCATCTAAGTTATTCAGACATATTAATATGTACTTTTTTATTTACAAATTTTTGGAAAGAGGCCAATAATCATCGAATTAAAAAAAAAAATGTTCATATGATCCCTCTGATTACGGACAAATAGGTATCACATATTTTATTAGTAAAGTATTTTAGACTGCCCTTAATAAGCACATTGCAAATTCTTGAATTCAGCGAATTACTTAGTGACAGACAGCATGATTTTCTCCACGAATGATCCTTTTTTGAAATACTGTCTCATTACTCCTAAGGTGTACAGTAGCACATGATGTGTTTAAAGCTTTGGTCAGAGCGTGGTACCTATCCCTACTGTCCAAACTCCCATGCTAATGCCCATCATCTTTTGTTCCACTAACTGACTCAAATCTCAGCAACAGAAATATATGAGTAAAGGTAGGTGATGTATATTCCAAGTTCCTCTCAGTTAATGATGGCGTGCCACAAGGTTCAGTCCTGGTTCCAACCCTGTTTCTCCTTCATATTTACGATCTTTCGTCTGTAACCCATTATTACACTGACTCATAGGCAAATAGTTCAGTGCTTCACGCCTAAAAGGCCATTCATAAAGACTGATACATCTACCTCCCACTGAACACAGCAATCTCAATAAATCAAGACTTTATCAAGGATCAGCGAATGGGGACGAAACAATATCGTCTTATGTATTGTTTTAGGAAAAGTGAACATATCAATTTTCTAATGGAAAGATATTGCCTCATTCCTATACTACTTTCAGTGCAACCAATGCAGTCTCTAAAAGTATTGAAATTCACGATCTTTCTCTTAACAATTCCCTAAGATGGACTTTTCTTGTTAGATAGCTTTCTAAAACTGTCTCAAAGAACTTGGACTGTTATGCAGAATCCGTAACTCCTTCATTTACAAGCAGTTAGCTATAATTTACAAGAGTCCTGTGTACTTTCAGCTCGAATATTGCTCACCCTTGTGGAGTGGATATAATGAGGATGCACTGAAACATCAGGAAATTTTCCAGAACAAAACTGTAAGAATAGCATCAGGAAATTTTCCAAAACAAAACTGTAAGAATAATTATAAAACCAGCAATTACAAATGAACTACTCTTGCCTCGCTTGCATATTTTACAGACACTTTTTTGACAGATGCTCAGATGAAGTAGCATCCATTGTTCCACCTCTTCACACCTTCCCATATGGTACACGGACACCTGGTAAAGCTCATGACTGAACTGTCACAGCGTTACTGTGGAACTTCTGCCTATCGGAATTCATTTATTCCCCGAACCGTTTCTTTTTGGAAACCATTTCCCCAGATTAGTTCCCAACAAACTTCAGCCAACAACAGTTCAAGTCCAACGTTACAGATTTTTTATGAATGGAGGGCACCTGTACTTTGGTTTATGGAATATAATTTTTTTAATGAATTGGTGTTACCTCCTCTGTTCATCTGTAAAGAAATAAGTGGCGGGGGGGGACACAATCTGGCTGCACTATGGGGTGGTACTACTACTCTGCGGCCAGGTTGTGTTAGGAAGAATACTGCCACCGTATTCCCTGCGTGTCGTAAAAGGCGACTAAAAGGGGCGGGGTGAGGGGACTAGGGACCCCCTCCTCTGTTTTTTAGTTCCTAAAAAGAGACAGGCCAGAGAAAGGGATGGGGGATAGAGTTATCCACGTACCCTGAAGATTGGGTCTATGAATGTGCGTGGATGTAGTACAATTGAGGCTAAAAGGGAGGAGATTGGAAGAATGTTTGTGAAAAGAAAGTTGGATGTGTTAGCTTTGAGTGAAACGAAGATGAAAGGTAAGGGTGAGTCTATGTTTGGAAGTGTGAATGGAAGATTGTCAGGTGTTGATAGAGGAAGGGCAAGAGAAGGTGTGGCCTTGTTAGTGAGTCCGGAAGTACAGCATTGTGTGATTGAATGGAAGGAGGTGTCATCGAGACTGATGTGGGTGAAAGCGAAATTTGAACGTGAGTTGTGGGTGTTTGTGAGTGCATTTGAGCCTGGTAGTGAAAGGGATGAAGAAGAGAGGGAGTCTTTCTGGAATGATGTTGATGAGTGTCTGCAGAGTTTTGGAGCGAATGTGAATGTGGTAATGATGGGAGATCTGAATGCTAGAGTGGGAAATGTAACGGTTGAAGGTGTAGTTGGTATGCATGGTGTGCCTGGAAATGAAAATGGGGAACAAATGATAGCGATGTGTGTTGAGAGAGAGATGGTGATTGGAAATACGCTGTTTGAGAAGAAAGATATTTATAAGTATACATGGGTGAGACAGGATGGTGGAAGGGTTGTTGATAGAGCTTTGATGGACTATGTGTTTGTGTCTAGGAATGTAATAGGAAGATTGTTGGATGTGAGAGTTCTGAGAGGGGAGGGTGGAGGTATGTCTGACCACTACCTGGTGGAGGGAAAGTTAAGAGTAGGTAAGAGATGGGTGAGAGCTAGGAGGGTTAGGTGTGGCAGGGAGGTTTTGAAGGTGAGTGAGTTGGATAAAAGAGAGAAAAAGATAGAGTATCAGGAGAAATTGAAAGATGAGTGGAACGCACTGAAATATCAGGAAAATGGCAGTGTGGAGGAGGAATGGCAGTTGTTTAAGAGGCTGTGGTGGGGCATGCAGAAGAGGTGTGTGGTGTGAGACATGTGGGTGGTGGTGTAAGAAAAGGAAGTGAATGGTGGTGTGAGGAAGTAAGTATGGCTGTGGCTGAGAAGATACGTGCATATGAAGTGTGGCTGCAGAGGAAGGATGAGATGTCATATGAAAGGTATAAGGAAAAGAGGAATAGGGCGAGAAGGGCTGTGCGTGATGCTAAAGTGGCAGCAGATGAGAGGTGGGGTAGGCGGCTTACAGAGAATTTTCAACAGAATAAGAAAATGTTTTGGAAGGAGGTGAAAAGGGTGCGAAAGGGAGAGTCTGGGAAGGAAGAACGAGTAAAAGCAGAGGATAGAAGGATGTTAATTGAGATGGATGCAGTAAGGAAAAGATGGGCAGAGTATTTTGAAAGATTGTTAGATGTAGAGGAGGAAAGGGTGGCTGAGATTGTGGCAGATGGAAGGGTGCAAGGAATAAATGTGTTGGGAGAGTTGAATGATTCTTTGATCACGAAGGAGGAAGTGGAGAAGGCAGTAAAGGAGATGAAAACAGGGAAAGCTGCAGGTATGGATGGGTGTGCTGTGGAATGCCTGAAAGGTGGTGGAGTGACCATTGTTGACTGGTTAGTAAGATTGTTGTGTGCTTTGTGAAGGGTATGGTGCCAATTGACTGGGCAAGTGCTTGTGCGGTCCCGTTGTATAAAGGCAAGGGTGATAAGTATGAATGTACTAACTTTAGGGGTATAAGTCTGTTGAGTGTTGTAGGTAAGGTTTATAGTAGAGTGTTAATTATGAGAGTTAGAGAGGGTACAGGGGGAGTGATTGGTGAAGAGCAGTGTGGCTTTAGGAGAGGGAGAGGATGCGTGGATCAGGTGTTTGCTGTGAGACAAGTGTGTGAAAAGTAGCGAAAGGTAAGGATGTGTTTTTGGCATTCATGGATTTAGAGAAAGCGTATGATAGAATTGATAGGGAGGCTTTGTGGACTGTTTTAAGATTGTATGGACTTGATGGTAGGTTACTAAAAGGGGTGAAAAGTATTTATGTAAAAAGTAGAGCGTGTGTAAGAGTGGGAAATCCTGTGAGTGACTGGTTTCCTGTGAGAGTGGGGCTGCGACAGGGATGTGTGATGTCGCCTTGGTTGTTTAATATTTACATGGATGGTGTTGTAAGGGAGGTGAATGCAAGAGTTTTAGGTGGAGGTCTGAGTCTGGTGAATGTTGATGGTGGAGAGTGGAATCTGAAGCAGCTGCTGTTTGCAGATGATACTGCACTGGTGGCTGATTCAGAGGAGAGATTGAGACAGTTGGTAGAGGAGTTTGGAAGGGTATGTGAAAGGAGGAAATTGAAAGTAAATGAGAATAAGAGTAAAGTGATGAAGTGTACGAGGTTGGTAGATGGTAGGGGGATGAATATAGCTCTGAATGGTGAGTTGCTTGATGAGGTAGAGTGTTTTAAATATCTAGGGTCACATGTTGCTGTGGATGGAAGAATAGATGCAGAAGTGAAGTTTAGAATAAATGAAGTAGGAAAGGTGCTGGGAGGAATGAAAAAAGTGTTTAGATGTCGTTTGCTTAGAATGGATGTAAAGAGAAGGTTGTATGAGGATGTTGTGGTACCGACTGCATTATATGGGGCTGAAACATGGAATATAGGTGTGGCAGAGAGGAAAAGTTTGAATGTAATAGAGATGAGGTGTCTGAGGAGTATGTGTGGAGTGACGCGTATGGATTGAGTGCGAAATGATGAAGTGCGAAGGAGAACTGGAGTTGTTCGGGAGATGGCTGGTAGAGTTGAGCAGAGGATGTTGCAATGGTTTGGGCATATGAAGAGAATGGATAATGAGCGATTGGTGAAAAAGATAAGTACATCTGATGTGAGAGGTGTAAGGCTGAGAGGAAGACCACGAATAGGATGGATGGACAGTGTGAAGAGAGCACTGGATGCGAGAGGGATGTCTGTTGAGCAAGGAAGAGTGGCTGTGCATGACAGAAATAAAGGGAGAGAAATTGTGAATGAATAAGTGATGACGCAGCCCTGAGGGGATATTCTCCCACATTTGGTCTGATCAGCTAGTCATGTCAGGTGCGGGTAAGCGAATGGGTCTGTTATGATGTGGGCAGGGGTAAACCAGCTCTGCTGTCGGGCCCTGCTGCGGATGTCACTGATTGCAATGCGCAGTTGACCCTTGTGCGGTGTGGTACGGTGAGGATCTGTTCGTTCTCCCCTTGGGACTAAGATGCGAATGAATGTGTTTGAATGGATGAGTAAATGGGGAGTGTGTCGTCCTGTCTCGGCTACCTCCCTTTCCTTGGGGGAAGCAGCCTAGGTATATAGATAGGTAGATGTGTTACGGGAATTAATTTTGTATATACTGAGTTGTTTCAGATTATCCTATCAGCACAATTCTTTAAAATCCTTTCGATAACCTGACTTTTTTGCGTTCTCTTTACGTTATGTTCATTCATTACAGTTCAAGTTCCTCTTAAGATTCAATACTTTACAATTCAATAATAACAAGTGGTGCCAGGCACAAGAAACCTTTCCCGACAGCGGATACTTTATTTTGAACCGTTTTCAAGTTATAGCCCTCTGAAAATCCGTGATTTTGCATTTGACCTTTCAAGGTCATTCACGGTCAAAAGTCATGGTGCCAAATGAAAGCCCATATGAGACTTTCTATATCTTGATAACAGTAATCTCTCTGTCTTCAGCCAGTTTTGAATTACAACCCCCTGAATAATCGTGCCCATGCGATTGACGTTTCAATGCCACTTAAGGTCAAAGGTCATGGTACCAATTAAAAGCCCATATGGGACTTCTTATATATCCATAAGAGAAAATATCTATTTGCAACCAGTTTCGAGTTATTGCTCCCTGTATATCCGTGACCTTGAGTCTGACCTTTCAGGGTCACTCAAGGTCAAAGCTATTGGTGCTAAATGCAAGATGGGAGTTTTTGTATGTTGATAATAATAAATATTTCTGTCTTCAACCGGTTTCAAGTTATAGTCCTCCGAAAATTTGTGACTTAGATGTTGACCTTTCAGGGTCACTTGATTACCTCCAACATTTAATCAGTTTCTTTGGAGACCAATGCCCACGTATCCTGAAAGTTTCACGTAATTTCATTCTGCCGTTTTTCGGTATGTTGCTTAAAGAAACAAAGAAACAAACAACCAAAAACGATACCACGCCTGACTCCATCCGGGCGAGGTAAAAATTCTTCTTAAGGTTGTTGAAAATAAAACCGAGAAGGAGTAAAATGTTGTATAAACTTTTACACACACACACACACACACACACACACACACACACACACACACACACACACACATACTCAGCGACATTTTTTTTTATTTTTCAAACACTCATAACTCAGTAACTATTTGGTTTGTTTCAGTTGTTCTTGCATCATCACCTTAATGAATTTATTTTCCCTTACTACCACATTCCTGCCCATGCATGAAAATGTGTGTTTTTTTTTTTTTTTTTTTTTTTTTTATGTGTCCGACTCTGGGCATAGGCTTCACAGCCTGCTATCAAGGCCCAGCAGTCCTCCTACATACCATACACCTCTACATGTCACCACTTCGGCGCCAACACCCACCGTCCATATTGAATACATGCTAGGGCTGTCTCATACAGGACTGGTGTATTGGTATTAGCGGGGGTATTTTTACGACATGTCGGCGGGTCTTCTGGTAGATCAGTAAAGCCTGATTTAATGAAATTCAAATCCTTAAACTGTTCCCTGCCCCAGCCGGGATTCGAACCTGGGTCCGTTGGGACTGCAGGCCACATCTCTACCGATTTTGCCACCGCCTCCCCCAAAGGGCGATGCAGAACATACCGGTGATGTACATTTTTGACGCACAATAATTTAGAATCAATGCCATTGACACTATTTTCCACATCATTTTCCCTGGTACTGTTTACCTTACTGTCATTCAATTTGGTTAATGCTCTTTCTGGAGGGTAATAATTGATCATTCAGTAATGTATAAGTAATAGCCTATGGGAAATGTATGAATAATATACAAGTAATCTATAATTTATAAATTATTCATCTTGTACGAGTATAATTGAAAACCAGCAAGGAATTAAATGTACTTTATAAATATTTTTCTTTCACATACTAATACTAAAACTTTTTCTGTAAAAATTTAGTTCCAGAACCATTAACATTATGTCAGTGGCGTTCGTTACACTCACTTGTTCACTGATCCCTTTTTTCATCAGTACCAAGTTCATGTCCACACATCAAATACCAGTTCTACAGAGGAAGGCGGAATTTAGTAATATTTCTCTTTGTTGACTTATACCCATCGACTTTTTTCTTAATTTCGTGTACTTCATTCTTGAGGTATAATGTGAAAAATTATTTGTTAAAGTCTGATGGCACCTGTTCCATAATAAAATAACCATACTGTATATAACCCCCCCCCCAAAAAAAAAAAAAAAACGATACTGAATGTAAAAATTATTTGGTGCTTATTTCAGCCTCCAACGTAGCCTCTCAGGCCTGGCCATGAAGGAAATTAGACGGGAAAAAAAAAAAAGATTCGTAAATCAGCTGTCTATAATGTTGAAATGTGATTGTCTTTTATGTGATTTTGTTATAGAGCTTTCATTCGTAATATGAAATTAATACTTTATGAACCACATATATGTGATACAGGTACAGCATGTTGGTTCACCTACCATACAGCCCTGAAGGTGCCAAGATGGTGAAGGTGGCCTCCTGGACCCCTGACAAAGGCCTCCGCTTCTATACGTCACTCACACTCTTCCCAGAGAAATACCTCAAGTAGGCTACAGTGACTAATAACAGATGCGACTCTGTTTCAGTACTGGTTTGTTCTGTAACCAGCACAGGAAATTTAAATGAGACCCATATGTTTCAAGGGATGATTATTCTTGGTGTGTAGCCTTTTTAAATAGATTACCAGTCAAGGTTTAATGTAGAAGAATAAGATAAACATAGAACATGCATTAAATGACAAGGAACATGGGTAGGAAACTTCAAATACACCATCTATTTTGGTGAATTATTCGCCATTTTTGCTAAAAGGATGTCGTTTGTTAGTTCATTCTCGCTGCTACCAAGAATTATAATTATTAAGCAGAAACTTCTCGTGCGGAGGGCTTGAATGATAGATGACTTCTAGTTCGAATAATGCAGCATAAACAAAATTATACCATTTTTATTAGCAAGAAAGTAGTGGAACACAAAGTCATCGTATAATGGCCAGTGTTTAGGCTCTGTTTCTCAAGAGGGAATACGATAATTTTTACAGTTTCCATGGTGCCACAGTCGACATCGCTGCACTGCCCTATGAGCCCGATTGGAGAAAAACAGTGAAAGACAACACCACCATCTACTCCGGCATCTGCTACAATTTATTTGATATCGTTTGTCAAGCTCTGAACTTCACATTCCGAAATGTTCCAACTCAGAGCTGGGCAGAGGTTCGTTCAGAGTTTTTTTTCTTTTCAGAGACTAAGTACAGTATCGTCCTTGTTCCCCTGATGTGGCAGTTGGTGTTAAATGATCAGTTTAGCTTCTCTATTCAACCATCTGTCACTGTGGTCTTAGGTGGAGCCTGATTGCCAAACTTCTTATGACTTTGGTGTTCTAGACCCATATTTACACTCCCAAACTGTTCATTCTACTGCCATCCCCCACTGTCTTTATATGTTGTTTTGCTATGCAACTGGGTAGGTGCTAGAATTCTGTTCATTATTATTATTATTATTATTATTAATTCTAAGCATTGATAATGAAGTTGTTCGGCTGAGAGCCATACTGTGAGTAGAGAATGAGCTTCATGCCCTGAATCTGAGGATTTCATTAATTGTAATGGCAATGCCTAGCTACATCTTTAAATAATAATAATAATAATGATAATAATAATAATAATAATAATAATAATAATAATCTTCACTTCCCTTTACTTTATCTGAACCGCTGCTGTTTTACGTCACGAAACAAACCTGAGAGTCATAAATTATAGCAGAAAAATAATTTGGTATCTAATTATGATTGTTCATTTATGGGGTTATGTTCCTACCTGTTAATCAATTTTGGATGTTTTGCAGTTGGAAGATATGGTGGAGATTCGTCAAGTCCTCCTCACGCCTTTGTTTTACGCGGTTCTCCCAAACAGACTTGAGAGGTAAGTTCTTCATGATAGCCTTAAAACTGTGTCTTTAACTAATGGCAGATTAAATACGGTACTCTCCTGAAGGGGTAACTGTCATGGCCATACCCCACTGACGACGTTATAATATTTACAAAGTTTAATCCGAAACAGCGAAAAAATACTTAAAGTGTAGTGGAAAAAGGAATGACAAAAATGTACTAATAGTACATAATTAATTTTTAAATTCCCAAGCAAATCACTAACCACAGCTTCAAACATATATGAGGAAAAAGTGACCCAAATAAAATAAGAGCCATTTTATGTTTTCTGAGAAACATTGTAGTATCTTTTCCAACCTGACCCCCCCCCCCCCCGGCAGCACGCACACGAGGCATTAACCCCAAACTCCCAACCGGTATCCAGAGAGAAACCGACAGTAACGGACGTCCCTACTTTAAAAATTCGAATATGAGTTGAGGATACCCAGTGTTATGGTGGACTATATTATATCCTACCTAAGCAACACGTCATAACTCCACATCCTCAAGCTGAGAAGGTAATTGCCTCCCATAGCATCCCATTGGCACTGTCATCACTGGTGAGTTGCAGAAAAACACGTGGGTGGAGATCATGACTTGGCAGTAGGTACTGACGTGGGCAGGAGCAGAACAAGTCCACCATGTAGCCACGGTGCCCACAGAGCAATTACTACAGTAGGTCTACTCCAGTATTAACCAAAGGAATATATTAACTATTGTTTAGGGGAATATAAAGTAGTATGTACTGAATGAAACATAGTAGTAGCATCCTATTAGAATGCAATGATAATAGTTTCATTCCTTTAATACAAATGGATATTATCAGAGAGTTTACCAGTAAAAAGCAGCATCAGTGACTGTATCATAGTGCACCTGTTTGGAGCCTACCCTACGTAAACATGGTCGACACGGGGAGGTCTGCCTTCTACTGACAGTATGGGCCGCCTCGCCCAAGAGGACTCCACCCATCATTCCTCCATGGTAGAGGGCGAGTAAGGGATGGAGGTGGAGGATGCGAGTATGGTAAAAGGGGGAGGACACAAGAAGGAGGAGTGCATCATATTTTTTTGAGCAGTTTGCATGACATGATTAACTGAATTAGTCAGGTATTTTTGTTACAGTGTCGCTCTGCTTTGGTTGCATTAGCAGAGAAAGTGAATGGTTTCCTAATTATACTTCGTTGGTAAATTGCCTGAATTAAAGGGTTAAGTATTCCTATCACGTTGAATTAATGATCTTCAATTTCACTCACAATCTACACTACATTCAACCATCATAATAACACTCCAAACTTGAGACCAACCAACCTTAAGAAAGGGAAATAAACAGTATAGAGGAGTGGTGAGTGTGATGGTGGTTATCACGGAATGCATTTTTCATTACCTTTACAGCCAGGATAATGCATAATGTGTTTCACGTGTGATATCGTATTGGAGAGTAGACAGGTCGTCCATAGTTATCGAAACATTTTTACTTTTTTCATCATTACAACTGCCATGTTACCATGTACAACTTGATTTGTTACTGGCTGTTCCTACCTTAATCTAAGAATGTTTATGAAATCAAACTACACACATAAACATCCAGATACATTAACAGTTTAGATACATAACTCCTTTCAGCAGTTTATCATCATCACAACTCAACTTCCCGTCTATAAGATAGGGTGGGAAATTAGCTTACAAAATAGCAGTTCAGTTCAGTGTCAGCTGGTAAAGTATTTCAAACAGTATGGAATAAGAACAAGAATACTGGAATCAATGTGGTGTAATATTTCTTCCCACACAGTAACACTAGATTGTTGCTGCTATAATTGAAATTATTCTCGCGTCCTTGCTCTCCACCCAACCCTCTCCTCTATGCCTCTCCACCCGCCCAGCTTGTTTAGAAGACAGCCAGCCAGATATAGCTCTTTCTTCGTTGTCCTGTTCTTAATTATACTCACGAATTATTTACACTTATGACAGGGAACTGCGGTATTTATTTAAATACTGGCAATCTAACAGTTATGTTAATTTAGCCCCTTTTTTTCGGGGATGGACAGTATTTCAGTAATAATGTGCAACAACTTATTTTTATTTTTATTGTGTGTGTGTGTGTGTGTGTGTGTGTGTGTGTGTGTGTGTGTGTGTGTGTGTGTGTGTGTGTGTGTGTGTGTGTGTGTGTGTGTGTGTGTGTGTCTATGTGTGTGTGTGTGTACACAGTGGTATTGGTAAAAACATTAAAATCATATTTTTTTACGAAAAAGACTTGAAGTTTCTATAAACTATCTTTGATCATAGATGGTATTGAATCTCCTTCATTTCTAGATAACTCAGCTTTATCCTCTGAATATACCTGGCCAGTTAGCGAGCTGAAAACGATTAGGGATCTTTGTCTGATTTGACGTGATATGATCCTTCATGATCTTAAGGTGAGGCTGAATTTGGGATTAGAACATGCGAATACCACCCTTATGATAGGGATACATAGCATCCATAGTCAAGCAAGACTCAACATACACACACACAAAATCGGCACTTATTTATATGTGGTGTTAGATCGAGTTTATATAATAACCTCGAGATAGGGTTTTGTAAGTCTTCTGGCCTTGATTCAAGATTAGTGTATGTCTGAGAGCAATCCGATTGACTCGTTATCTGGGGGGAACATATTGTATCCGTAATACTGTACGTTGTCATGGAATGATATTTTTATTTGGCAGTCATATTCAGTCAGCATGTCCAGGTTTCCACCACTATGGACTAAAGTGACAGAAACAAAGACTTAAATAACATCCCACACCAATTTCATTTTGAATACTACATTTTCAGTGCATAACTAACCAATGTTTAGCCACTTAAATATGGATGTTAAAGTATAGGAAGTAAGGAGTGTGTGCAGCAGCATAAACTATTGATTTGTGATATGGCGCTTAAAGAACGAGTGATGAAAAAGAGGACTTATGTACCTAGGAGGAAAATATGGAAGCTGGAAAACCAAGAAGTAAGGGATGCCTTCTGTAGCGAGATGAGGAGAGTGGTGACTGAACAGGGAGCCGTAGACAGAGGCGTTAATGAACAGTACAGAGCTCTCAAGAACAATCTCTTGAGAGTTACTGATGTAAAATGTGGTTGGACAAGAGGACCACCAAGACATAAAGTAACTTGGTGGTGGGTGAGGGTGTAGAAGCTGCAGTTAAGGAGAAATGAAGGCTTTTCCGGGCATGGAAGAAGGGTGGTAACAAAAAGGTTTATTTGGCTGCCAAGCGTAGGGCTAGAAGAGAGGTATACAGGGCGAAGTCTGAGTCATAGAGACTTTTACTTTATAACCTAAATCATGGGGAAAGGAAAAATATGATATTTGAGGTGGCAAATTAGATGAAGAGGGATAGTCGGGATCTTATACGTGAGCAGTGTGTGAAGAATGATAAAGGAAGGGTAGTGGTGAACGGTGGGGATATTAAAGATGCATGGAGAGAGCATTATAGCCGGTTGTTGAATGAGGAGTTTGACTGGAACAGGGAAAGTTTGGAGCCAGCAGATTCAGTGTTTGGCCCTTGGCCTTTGATTGACGCTGCTACTGTGAGTGAGGCAATAGGCAGGATGCAGGTGGGGAAGGCAGCAGGTCTGTCTGGGTTGACTGCCGAAATGTTGAATGCCTCAGGAGATATAGGGGTGAGGTTAGTCACTGACCTGATAAATATGATTATATATGAGTGTGTTGTCCCAGATGACTGGTTGAAGGGTGTATTTGTAAATGTGTATAAAGGGAAGGGTCATGCCCTGGAAAAAGGAAATTATATAAGCTTTTAGATCAGATAATGAAGGTAATGGAGAGGGTTCTAGAAGGTATGATCAGAGAAAGAGTGAGTATTGATGAGTGATGGGTTTATGCCAGGCAAGGGGACCACTGATGCCATATTCATTGTTCGACAGCTTCAGGAAAAATATACTGGGAAGAAAAGGGATCTGTATTTTGTTTTTGTTGATTAGGAAAAGGCCTTTGGCAGAGTCCCTGGAGAGTTGGTGCAGTGGGCAATGAGAAAGCTTGGCTTGGAGGAGTGGCTGGTTAGGGTGGTTATGGCTATGTATGTGGGTGCTCGCACCCAGGTAGGAGTGAATGAAGATTTGAGTGATGAGTTTTCCGTGAATGTTGGTGTGCATCAAGGGTCAATTTTGAGTCCCATGTTGTTTGTCATGTTACTTGAAGCTCTCTCACGTGACTTCAGAAACGGACTCCCGTGGGAGATGTTGTATACTGATGATTTGGTGTTGATTGCAGAGAATGAAAGGGAGGAGGATGAAAGATTTAGGAAGTGGAGAGATACTATGGGGCACAAGGGTTTAAGGGTAAATGCAGATAAAACAAAAGTGATGATATCTAGGGTTGGTGGCGGTACTCTCAAAGACGAGGGAGAGTGGCCATGTGCAGTTTGCCACAAGGGCGTGGGAAGTAATTCCATCTTGTGCAGTGTTTGTGATAAATGGGTGCACAAGAGATGTAGTGGTATCAGAGGTAGACTGCGAGATAATGCTGATTTTATGTGTACGGCGTGTCGGGGAGAGCAGGTGGAGATTGTCAGGCGTGAAAGGATTGAACTTGCCGGTGGGTTTCTTGAGTGTGTGGAAATTTTGTTATTTGGGAGATATGTTGTGTGCTGGAGTTGGGGCTGGAGCTAGCTCTGTGGCTAGGGTGAGAAGTGGTTGGAAGAAGTTCAGGGAGCTGTTGCATCTCCTGACATTCAGAGGACTCTCCCTACGTGCTAAAGGGTCTCTGAATGCAGCGTATGTTAGGAGTGTAATGCTGTATGATAGTGAGACCTGGGCAGTAAAGAAGGAGGATATTCGCAGGGTCAGACGTACAGAAATGGCAATGATCAGGTGGATGCGCAGTGCGTCCCTGCGTGCAAAGTTTGGGGTGGCTGGGTTTACGATGGAAGAGTTGAGAGGTAGGATGGGACTGGAGTGTATTGGTGTTGTGATGAGGAGAGGTAGATTGAGATGATTTGGGCATGTGGAGAGGATGGGAGATGATAATTGGATGCAGAAGGTGAGAAGTGTTAATATTGGAGGTGGGATTATGAGGGGTAGACCGAGAAAGACATGGGATGAGGTAATTAAGTGTGACCTTAGTGATAAGGGACTGAACAGGGAGGCAGCAGTAGATCGTGCAGCATGGACAGCCGCCATTAGCTGACCAAGGCCGACGCATGCAAGCATGTTGGAGCCTTCAAAAAAGAAAGCCACGGAAAACGAACACTCAAGTGCAAAGAAAGTATAATTCAGTGCAGTTAATTGAATTTGGCAAAGAGCCTTCAGTGAAACAGGAAATTATTTGAAAAGCAAATATTGAAAATCGCTTCTCTTGCACGAGATGAGCTGCATCATCATCATTATTATTTCGTTAAGAACTGCTACTTGAATTTTGCTCCCATATTTGAGCGCAGAGCATATAGAAAACTCACTTAGGCATGAATTACGCGAAGGTTCAACCTTCGGATCCTTCTGACAGTCAAACCAGTGCACTGACATGGTTGTGGAGGGGGTGTGGGTGAGGGAGGAGGGGAGGGGAGAGCTTGTGCGATTAACCTGCCCTCTTTCGGCAGACTTTTGACTTTTATCCTGTCCCTTGTTTAGTGTTCATGACCGTACTATACTGTAAATAAGTATTTCCTACAGCATCGTTCTCATCCTATCACGACATACAGTTATCTGCAAAAGGTCCACTCTTATTCCCTTCCATTAGTTGCTTGCAACATTATCATAGTGTCGGTAGCTAAAAGTTACAGCTACTTAAAAGTAATTATTTTAACAAACAGATGATAGAGACAAAAGTGCAATTTTACCTAAATTAATATAATGTTATAGGTTCCGCAAGGTCATGAGAAGAATGGAACTTTCGCTGGGGGCTCTCCTCTTATGTTCGTCAAGGCCGATGGGTTCAGTAAACCCAGTTGTTATGATGGGGCTAACGTGTGGGCTGCAGCAAGGAGGTTGCAAAGCAGGCTCTGTGATGCAACATTGTAGCCAATTGGCGACCACTGCAGGATGGCATAAATTATACTGCATCATTTGGGAAATGGTATTGCACACCTATCCATGAAATAGTTTTGCACAACTCACCAAAATTACGAATTACTGTGGTCAGAAATTTTCCAGCTGGTGGGAAGCCAATACTTCAGTAAGTTGCCAGCTAGTCTAAATAAGCTATAACGAGCATAACGTGCTACTTTCGATAATTTTAATCTTTTTCTCTCTTCCCTTGCCTCTGTCCATCTTGCATTCAGTCTTATAACTAAAAACACGTTTTCATAGCAGGTATGAGCGTTCCTAGGGTGCTATGGTAAATGGCTTGGGAAGTGCATGAATTTCGTTCATTGTAGCTGTTATTTACTTCCTAGGTTCAACTTATGTGGTGGGGATGAGGGATGAAAGATAGCTTAATATCCCATTAAGAAATGTATGATGCTAATCTATAAAAAGTTTCCTGTTGCGTTGTTAAAAATCGCGCTGTGTGAGATACTTTGCATAATCCCTGAGTTGATTCAAATCAGGTATGCCGCACACCAGGGGTTAGTGATGGTGATATCTAGCCGCACTAGTTCAGGTGTCTCCTTGACTGAATAAAATTGTCTGGATTTTAATATTGCGGGAACATAAAGATATCATTATCCTCTTTGCTGTGCCTTTATATAGTTAGATTAGCATACAGGTACACCAGAAAAAGACAGAATCTCATGCCTTGGTATTCCCATGTAACGTTTGCTCACGAAACATTTATTACAGGTGGGACTTCACGGTGGCCATCAAACATTCTGGGTTCTTTTTTGTAATGGCCACTCCAGACATCACCCCCAACTGGCTGAGTTTCTTTTACCCTCTCAATAGCCAAGTATGGATAGCGGTTTTGGCCTCTATGTTTGTTGTCTGCCTTCTGCTTGTTCAGGTAATGACTAAGGTTTGTGTATTACATTTAGAATTAGAGCTCGTCTTTGCTCTACAGGAATTATTATCCTCTGACTGGTCACCTATGGGTTATAATATTGCTCTTTTCCCAGGCTTTTTTTTTTTTTTTTAAATTCTCCTTGGTCAGGTACACACAAAGACTAAGTGTTACCTTTGACAGAGTTTTTCTTTACTTTTCATCAACCATTGGATCACGTACACCCAATACATCCTCCAAAAGTGTACTCAAACATTCCTGTTCTTTCTACATAGTTCCACAAACATATACAGTAAGTTCCATATTACATTTTTCTTTCCGATGGTGAATGTCCAGAACTTTTAATTTTTTTTCCAGAAAACAAAGGAATGAAAATCATATTATTCCATACATCAGACCATAGGTGTCCTCCATTTACAAATAATCTGTAAAAGTTGGATTTGAACTGCTGCAGATGAAGTCTGGGGGGGAACTATTATGGGGAAGAGAGTTCCAAAGAAAAGTAGTTCGGGGAATAAATATATTTTGATAGGCAAAATTTTTGCAATTTGGGGGGAGGCGTGGGAAGGTGACACAATGGACCCAACTTCGTTTGAACATTTGCCATAAAAGTACCTGTATAGTAATAAAAGACATGCAACATTCCTTCCTACTTGTAGGGGGGGAGGGAGTAGGGCACTTCATTTGTAATTAATGGATTATTAATTATGCTTGTAGCTTTGTTCTGATCTTTGTTTTGTTGTGTTAGCACAAACCCTCCACATCCACTCCACAAGGATGAGCAACATTCGAACTGAGTGTGCCCATAACTTGTAAATTGTATCTAACTGCTCGTCAGTGAAGCAGTTACGGATTCTGCACCATAGCCTACTCCTAGTTTCTTTGAGGTGGTTTAAAATGTAATCTAAAGTGAGAGGTACAAATGACGCTATTTTTATGCGAAACAGAGAATTTCAGTACTTTTAAAGATACGAATATTGGCTGCACTAACGGTTATATAGGAACTGGTCAATATTGGTATATTAGTGAACTGGCAATATTTGGAGTGCTATTTTGTTTACATTTGGTAATCTTAAATAAGTCTTCATTTATGGAAGCTGCCGTGCTGAGTTAGGAGCTTGGGATGTTAAACTTCGTCAACGGATGTGTAAGTGTGAAGGAACTGTGCAGCATTGAGTTACATGCATATGAGTGAATGGTATTGTGGGCGACAGACATGAGATCATTTGTATGAATGAGGAACAGGGTTGGAGCCAGGACTGCACCTTGTCGCACGCGAGCATTAATTCTGTGGAAAATGAAATATACATCATCTACAGTTTCCCTTCTGTTGCTGAGATATGAGGGAATCAGCAAGGGAGTTGGGATGGCTGGAAACGGTGCCACACTCTGACAAAATCTTTAGAATTATCAAGGGCTACTGCACGAGTTTCTCATTGGTCGCTTGACTGGTGGATTGTATGAATAATGATATTTAGTATGTCAACAGTGGATCTTTCATGGCGAAAACCATACTGTCTGTCACTAATTAGGTGGTTGCATTAAAGATGTTTAAAATTGTGATTATTAATGACTCTCAGTGGTTTAGCAAGATGAGAAGGATCAGAGGAACTTCTTTTCCTTGGATTTGGGTGAATGATGGTGTCTCTCCAAGAATTAGGAAATGAAAAGGTAAGTACACATTGTCTGAAGAAGTTGGCTAGAACAGGAACAAGTTCTGGAAAAAAAATACTTATCAGAAGTATGGGAGGAGTTCCATCTGGACCTGGGGCTTTTTTGGTTGGTAAATTGTCTAGGATAGACTTTACATATTGTTACGGAACAGAGAAAGATAACGTACACTTTAAGTGAGAATGCTAAAAATCACTACTGTCCCGTAAAGTTCCAGGTTCAAAACAAAAGAGTTAGGTAAAATTACAAGTTAAAGTTTAATGCTTAAGCTAACAACAAAACATTCAGGACTCATGAGGATAATGTAATGGCAAAAACAGGTTAAATATATGGTTAACTGCAATAGCCTCTATTAACACGAAATTAGCAAGAATAAATTTATCTAAGTCAGCCCTGATAAAATGAGATACCAGATAATACTCAGTGAATGCCAGATAAATTATTACAGATACAAACTATTATCAAAAATGACTGACATAAAACCCAACATTAATTACAAAAACTTCACTAGGCCTACAAATTAAACTTATGCTATACAGTACAAGAAAAAAATACAACAGTTATACTCAAATTACACACAGCTGCTAGATGGTTGGAGATTTCTTGAGCACTCACAATAATAATATCTGTACAGGGGAGGACAGAGATGTGAACAAAGTGAGGAGCAGATCTAAGTGGCAATGATGCAGAGATTAAGCTCATTATATAGGGGCCAGCAGAGCCTGATACAACTTGTAAGAGGGACGCGCAAATGAAGCGATGGGGACAAACGGTCGACAATCCCGCACTGAATAACAGAAAGGACGACTTACTCTACTATAACGGTAGAAGGGGGGGACTGAGGCAGAACACGCTCGTGATCAAACATGCAGCAACTGTGCGTTAAAATTACACAAAGGATGATGAAATCATAGGCTATGTAACACCTCCCCACAAAGAAAAAAGAAATTTACAAAGGAAATTTCTTATTACTCTAAAACAATCTGTCTAAAGTCTAGATAAGCAATCTGTAATAACATTTTCTTTCCCCTTGACATGTTGTATGTCTAATGAATACTCCTGAAGAAGTAGAATCCATCTTGTCAATCTCTGATTTTTATCTTTAAACTTACTAAGGAATTTCAGTGGGTTATGATCGGTATAAATGACTATGGGGTCAAAACCAGAACACAAATAAAATGAAAAATGCTGTAAACCCAAAATCAAGGCCAAAAGCTCTTTCTCAATAGTTCAGTAGTTCTTTTGAGGTGGAGTGAACTTCTTACTGTAATAAGATACAGGGTGTTCAATACCCCGATCATCCTCTTGCAGCAAAACAGCCCCAGCTCCTGTATCACTTGCATCAACAGCCATCTTAAAAGGCTTAGCAAAATTTGGAGTAGCGAGCACTGGCTGACTTAATAGAATAGCTTTAAGTTTGTTGAAAGAGGATTCACAGTTATCGGTCCAGACAAATTTAACTCCCTTTTTCAGTAGGTCTGTAAGTGGTGATACAAGAATAGAAAAGTTAAGAACAAATCTCCTGTAATAACCTACCATTCCCAAAAATCTTTGTAGCTCTTTCCTACTTTTAGGACTGGGAAGATCACTTATAACCTGAACCTTAGCTCCTGGTGGTGCAACATGTCCATCACCAATTACATACCCAAGGTACTGAACTTTAGCTTGACCAAACTCACACTTTGATAAATTAGCTACAAGATTAGCCTGAACTAAACGGTCAAGAAATTTACTGACATGGCATAGATGATCTTTCCAGTTGTCACTGAAGATTAATACATCATCAATATAAACAACACACCCTGCCAAACCCTCTGTTACAACATTCATGAGCTTCTGAAATGTGGCTGGTGCATTCTTCATACCGTATGGCATTACAGAACATGCAAAAGCCTTTCCTAGTGTTACAAAACATGAGATCTCCCTAGCACGTTCAGTCATAGGTACTTGCCAGTATCCCTTTAACAAATCAAACTTACTTATGTACCTAGCCTTTCCGATCTTGTCTATGCAATCTTCCACATGAGGGAGAGGGTAAGTGTCTGTTTTGGTTATCTGATTAACACGTCTGTAGTCGATGCAAAGCCTCTGTGACCCACCTGGCTTAGGGACTAGAGTGACAGGAGAACTCCACTCGCTCTGACAGGGCTCAATCATCTTGTGGTCCAACAGGTAGCCAAGCTCCCTCTGGATGAGAGGAACTTTCACTTGGTTCACACAGTAAGGAGGCAATTTGATTGGCTTTATGCCTCCAACATCGACATCATGCATCAACACAGTGGTTCTTCCTGGAGTGGCACGGAACACTTGCGGGTACTCCTGCAGTAATGCCGAAAACTCCTGCCTTTCCTTGGGAGGTAGATGAGAAAGCTTAGTCTGGAGATCATTCATGATATCAGGATTCTTCCCAAACTATCACTCAGGCTCATACTGCATGGGAGAGCTTCACTTGCAGACTCGGGTGGAATAGCTACAGTGCAGACTGGATTATTTTCGTCCCGCCTGTGATATAACTTTAGCATGTTGATGTGACATAGTTGCTTGCTCTTTCTACGATCTGGTGGCGATGACATAGTTGACATCACTGAGTTTCTTCTCCACGAAATAAGGGCCACTAAACTTGGCTTGAAGAGGTTGCCCATGAACTGGTAGCAGAATCAAAACCTGATCTCCTGGCTGAAAGTGGCGTAACCTGGACTTCTTATCATACCAAGTCTTCATCTTCTCCTGAGCAGCTCCTAAATTCTCTCTCGCCAGCTGTAAAGCAGTGGACAGCCGTTCTTTGAAATTCATCACATACTCCAGCAGGTTGACGTCATCTTCCTCCGACAGCCAGCATTCCTTGAGTAACTTAAGGGGTCCTCTTACTTCATGGCCAAACAGTAGTTCAAAAGGTGAGAAGCCCAGTGATTCATTTGGAGATTCTCTTGCAGCAAACACAACGAATGGAAGACCTTTATCCCAGTCTTTCTGATGTTCCAAACAGTATTTCTTGAGCATCGATTTGAGTGTTTGATGATATCTCTCCAACGCTCCTTGGGTCTGGGGATGGTAAGCTGAAGACGCGATCTGGGTGATGCCCAACTCTTTCAGAGACTGCTTGAAAACATTTGACATGAAATTACTTCCTCGGTCTGACTGTACCTCCTTGGGCAGACCAAACTTTGTGAAGAACCCTAGCATTTCCTTAACCACGTTCTTTGCTGAGATGTTTCTATGGAATGGCTTCAGGATAACGAGTAGCCATATCAATCAGGGTCAACACATAAGAAAATCCTGAAGAAGTCTTAGGAAGAGGGCCCACAATATCCACCAACACACGGGTGAAAGGCGCCTCAAAAGGAGGAATGGGAACTAGAGGTGCAACCTTTTCGGTCTGATTACACTTCCCCACAACTTGACAGGTGTGACAAGACTTACAATACCAGGAAACATCCCCTGAAAGATACCTGGCCAGTAGAAGTGTTTCAAAATGCGTGCCACAGTCTTCCTCACTCCAAGGTGTCCTGCCAAACTGGAATCATGAGCCACTCTAATGATATCCTGCCTACAAACACGAGGGATGACAACTTGATGTACAACCTCCCATTCACAGTCGGCTGATGCTGTTGGGGGTCTCCACTTCCTCATAAGTACTCCTGACTTTACATAATAACAAGTAGAAGCACCAGCTGACTCTTCCTCACTGCAAGCAGAGTTAGCTAGACCTTTCAACTCAGGGTCAGCAACCTGCAACTCAACCAACTCTTGACGAGACAAATTATCAACACTACGGGGTACTGCCTCATCTGGTGAGTTGTCCAAATTAGCAAGAAAAGTGTCAGCTAGGATAACATCATCATCATCATTATCCTCTAAATCACCAGTAACTTTAGACTTAGCCCTAGTGACAGCACATGCAGGGAACACATCAGGGACACCACAATCCTGGGACGCAGCCACTGGCTCACTAGACAACTGAGGAGCTGGACACACTTGACTTCCACCAATATCATTTCCAAGTAAGAAAGTTACACCTGACATTGGGAGTGTCTCCAACCAACCCAACCATAACAGAACCATTAACAAAACCAGACTCTAAATTCACTCTGCACAGAGGAACAGAGAAGTAATTATTCCCTACACCTTGTAAGATTACAGTTTCATCAGAGGAATTAAAATTAGAGCCTAGAACACTGGTCAGCATAAGGGATTGGCAAGCACCTGTATCACGATATATTTTAACTGATTTCCTGTCATTACTGTCCAGAGGACTGACAAAACCATCAGACAGGAAATTAGCACATGAACTCTTGAGAGTGTCACCCACGTTACTGCTCAAAAGAGGAGCTCCATCATGAGAATTTAAGTTACCCCTCAAAGCAGGTTCAGTTAACTCAGTTAAAGAATTCTGGGAACTCTCAAGAGTGGACACTAGACCAATTGACTGAATATTTAAAGACTCCTTTTTGTTCACATCACGCTGTCTCCTGAAACATCTCTCCGTAGTATGACCAAGCTTACTACAATAAGTACATTTTCTTTTCTGAAATCTAGAGGTGAAGCTGGTATTTACTTCCTGAGAAACATCATCTTTATTCTCCTTCCTGTTACCTGTACTCTGAGTAGAGGCAACGTACTTACTCTCAGCTTTCCCTTTTTCTCTAGAATATCTCTTGTGAGTGAGAACATACTCATCAGCTAAAACTGCAGCATCAGACAAATTATCTATTCTTCTCTCATCAAGATATAGGCTTACATCCTTATTAATACACCTTTTGAAATCCTCCAGCAAAATCATCTGCTTAAATTTACCAAAATCAGAATCCACATTCTTAGAATTTAACCACTGCTCTAACAGATCTTCTTTGATTTTTGCATACTCAACATGGGATTGCTTATCTTGCTTATAAGTTGTCCTAAATTTTACTCTATAAGCTTCAGGAACAAGCTCATAGGCCTTAAGAATCAAGCTCTTAACTACATCATAATTATCAGACTGATCCTGAGGCAAAGATGCATAAGTTACTTGAGCTTTACCGGTGAGAACAGTTTGAAGGAGTACTGGCCAATACTCCTTAGGCCAATTAAAACCTGTAGCTACCCTCTCAAACAACTGAAAATACTTTGTTAAATCAGATTAATTAAAAGGAGGGACAAGTTTAACATTTTTAGCCACATCAAAATCATCAGAGCTAGATGATCCAGTTCCACCTTGTTTCATGCGATACTCATGGTCTGCTTGAATTCTAGCAAGTTCAACTTGTGCCTCAGCCTCCTTTGCACGGGCCTCCTGCAGGGCTAGCTGTAACTTAGCTAATTCAATCTGCGTTTGCTCATTTGGAGGAGTTACATTAAACAAGCTTTCATTAATCATGTCAACAATCTGATCTTTAGAATGATGAGAGCGAACAACAATTCCCAATTGTTGAGCAACAATCTTAAGTTCATTCTTTGTTCTGTTTTCTATATCACACACTGTTTGCACATTTGACAAAAAATCTTTGGCTTCATCAAGTGTAGAAATAGTAGCCATCATGAATATATCACAGTCACAAAATATCAAACAATATCCTTATGATAATATCCTGAATATCCTGATATGAGGTCGCCAAATATATGTTACGGAACAGAGAAAGATAACGTACACTTTAAGTGAGAATGCTAAAAATCACTACTGTCCCGTAAAGTTCCAGGTTCAAAACAAAAGAGTTAGGTAAAATTACAAGTTAAAGTTTAATGCTTAAGCTAACAACAAAACATTCAGGACTCATGAGGATAATGTAATGGCAAAAACAGGTTAAATATATGGTTAACTGCAATAGCCTCTATTAACACGAAATTAGCAAGAATAAATTTATCTAAGTCAGCCCTGATAAAATGAGATACCAGATAATACTCAGTGAATGCCAGATAAATTATTACAGATACAAACTATTATCAAAAATGACTGACATAAAACCCAACATTAATTACAAAAACTTCACTAGGCCTACAAATTAAACTTATGCTATACAGTACAAGAAAAAATACAACAGTTATACTCAAATTACACACAGCTGCTAGATGGTTGGAGATTTCTTGAGCACTCACAATAATAATATCTGTACAGGGGAGGACAGAGATGTGAACAAAGTGAGGAGCAGATCTAAGTGGCAATGATGCAGAGATTAAGCTCATTATATAGGGGCCAGCAGAGCCTGATACAACTTGTAAGAGGGACGCGCAAATGAAGCGATGGGGACAAACGGTCGACAATCCCGCACTGAATAACAGAAAGGACGACTTACTCTACTATAACGGTAGAAGGGGGGGACTGAGGCAGAACACGCTCGTGATCAAACATGCAGCAACTGTGCGTTAAAATTACACAAAGGATGATGAAATCATAGGCTATGTAACAATATCTAATCCGAATCTGTTGTGGAGAAATATCGGTAGAGTCAAGTACTAGTACAGGAACGTTCTGACTGCCTTCTTCTACGGTAGAATTTTTGGCAAACGTACTGGTAAGAATGTTAACTCTTCCACGAGGATCATTTCCAGTGTTTCCTTCTGAAGATTATAGTGGAGGGAATGGGTGATGTCTTGTTAAAGTTACTATTGAAGAACTGTAGTTGACCAGAATATTATAGTGTTGTTAGGCATATTTAATAGTTTGGATGCTGGGTTGTTATGTAGGTCTGATTAAGCGAAAATAATCACTGCTTTTGCGTGGTTTCTTGCAATATTAAGGTGATTGACAGATCCAGTAATTCTTTGCTTTAAGTAAGAGATATGTTCAAGAAGTTTCGGTCATTGATCTGGCACAAGTGCTGTCGAACCATTTTGAGGAGTCCGATATTTTAATAAGTAGCTGGCTTGGTATGAATAATTCCATACTGGCTTGCATCAAGTCTTTAATGTCGGACTGGGTGAAGTTGATGTCAGTATAAAAGAAAGACTGCTTGGTAATTTCTACATCCATCTTAGTCTGCCGTATCAAAAAGCCATCTGATCACCCAGACTGGTTAACAATGGCTAGGTTTGAGGCTACTAACGAATGAAGCTCTGATGAGACTGTTGTCGGAATGTCCAAGTGGTGACAGCGTTTATCCTGTATTGATCTGGGTTATTTATCAGGAATAGATCCAAGAGACAGGCAAGATGGTCAGGATTATCTAGTATTCTGGGTGGTTATTTTACCAGTTGCGTGAGATTAAACGATTTTGCAAACTGTTCTCACTCAAGACAGGTATCGTCAGTCCCGGCAGGATGCAATAACCATTCTATATTATAGACGTTTAAATTACCCTACAAGGCAATTTTAATGGTAAGGATGAAGTTAAAGTTAAACAACCATGTGGATATGAAGTAAAAAATGCTGGGATCTACTGAAGCATTGAGGGTAATATTAAGGTAATTTGGTTTGTATAATTAGTAATCAAGCTCAGCAGAAGTGAAGTTCATGATTGTTTCAACGTCAGTTCAGATTGAATATAGCAACAAGTGCCACCATTGTTACGAAAGTTTGTGAGATGATGATCAGGAAAACTGTATGGGGAAAAGTCAGCAGAGGGAGAGATTTGGGTTTCTGTGAGGAAGAGGGCTAGAACGGATATGGATTAAGGGAAGAAGTGAACAAACTTCATATTGATACTGAGACCAAGGATGCTGGGAAAATCTGAGGCCGAACCTACACTTCGCTGAAGCTTGATCTGTGGTAGCAACAACCACTGCTGGCAGAGTCGCTTGATGACGACCAGGAGAGCCCTGTATGAACCACCAGCCACGCCCTGCTGGTGGTAGCAAATCAAGGTACCACCGCATTTGCTTTTAATACTGCAGCAGCCATATTGCTAAAAAAGGCTGGAGAGAAATAGAAGATCTACAGTACCACAGTGTGGTGAGGACAGTCGGATGTAGATACTAATGGGAATATGCTAGCCTACTCTCTGTGTTAGTGAAAACACTGAAAATGTTCAGCAAGGGAAGGTGGTCAGGAGCAGGTCTTGAGAGCTAGTGAAACCGGTGCTCCAGCTTTCCCTGTCACCTGCTTGCCATCCACCTTGGGAGTTCCGCCCTGTTCGATTAGTGCTACAGTTTACAATTTGTTCTTCTATTCGCAACACACACACACACACACACACACACACACACACACACACACACACACACACACACACACACACACACACACACACACACACCACATCTATAATATTATCACTATGATAATTTCGTTTTTAAGTTTTGGATGGAATTTTGAATTTTAGAATAATTTGTTTTAGTATTTATGAGATGTATGGGAATAGAAAAAAAAAAAAGAAACAGAGATGGGCTATGGAAGGTTTTGCCTGTGTATGGTGAAGATAGCAAGCTGGCGAGTGCCGTTAAGAGCTTTTACAAAGGGAGATAGGCATCTATGTGAATGGTTCACAGTGAGTGTCGCTGTGAAACGTGGTTCTGTGAGGTGTCCATGGTTGTTCAGATTAATATCGATGGTATTCTCATCTCTCGTATATTTAGATGATGCAATGCTGCTTGCAATTGTCAGACAAGAGCTTAGTATACTTGTGCTGAGTTTTGTAAATGTCTGTGAACGCCGGGCCTTAAAAGTAAATGTAACCACGACTAAGCTCATGACTGTTGACAGAACGTGTTCTCCAGTGTGATGTTATGGTGGACTGATAGACGGTTGATTTGGTGAAAGAGTTTATGTAACTGTGCGCAATGACAGAAAAGATAAGTAAATGTGCCAAAGAAGTTGAAAGCACAGTGACACAAGGAAGGATAATGGCTAGTGTCACGAAGGCATCAATAAGAAGTGGAGATCTAAGTTTGGCGGCGTGAGAAGCCTGCATGAACGAGATTACTGCCTACTCTAACATATGGGTTTGAGACAATGGGGCGACATGAAAAACATTAGTAAAAAGTAATAGCAGTGGAGATGAAACTGTTAACGAATATTTATGGGGTGCAGAGAGCGGCTAGGATTAGAAAATAATGTGACTCTTGAAATATACGGAGTAAGAAAGTCTTTTAACCAGAGTTGAAGACAGTGTGCTTAGATGGTATGGGCATGTGTTGAGAATGAAAGTAAATAGAGAGGTAAAAAGAAGGTCTTATACTTGAAGGTGTGAGATGTGATAGATCTAGAAGAACGTGAAAACATATGACAAATGGCTGTGGAAAATAGAAGTGTGGGAACTAACGAGGCTAGATCAAGCTGGTTGAAGTCTGAGCAAAGATGAGCATGAGCATTGCTTGACATCTTCATTTAACTTAAAAGTCGTCGGACTGACTCTGTCGGATAGGTGAGTGAACAAGAAAAAAAAAAAAAAATAGCCCCACTCTTGATGATGGATGACGATTCTACGCTCCGGCGGTATTAACATGATGAAAAATCCTCCCCTGAGATAGAGCAGTACTGTTTACTTGGTGAAAAATCATACATTAAATATTAAGATAATGCAGTACTTATTGACCCTGAGTAGTTCGGGGAACTCATTTTGAGAGGTGGATTCTACTACTAGATGACAAGGCAACGAGATGAGGCCACTGGGGCAGATTTTTTTTTTTTTTTTTTAATTACTCGTCAGTGACTTCAGCTTACTTCATTAACTATTGAAAGATTGTTCTAATAAAAATATTAAAGTAAAGCATCTACTTAAATAAATCAATCTACCATATCCATAGTGCACATACTGAGAGACCTGTTCTAATACAGATTACAGGCAGCAAAATGTGGAGGTCACGTCACGGTCGGCTGAGCACTGGGTCGGTGGTGCTGGAGGCGGTGGGTAGCCTGCTGGGCCAGGGACTCTATGGCCGCCTCTCAACCAGCCACTCAAACCACATACTAGTCGGCACCTGGCTGCTCTACGGTGTGGTGATCGGAACAGCATATCGGTGCAGCCTCATCGCCTCCCTCACCCTTCCAAGGCTGCCACCCAGACCAGAGACTACTGAGGAGCTCGTCAAATTTGTAGATAAGTAAGTCCTAACCAAACAGAGAGGCAAGCTGAGTTTTCTAGTGTATTGGTATAAAAGCTGTTATTGACATATCGTGGGAAGAATATCAGAGATGGGTAGTTGCACTGACAACAGCATATAGCAAAATGTGTTTTGGCCGAACAGGTTACAGAGAACATCCTGTTTTAAGTATGGTGCAAATAAGCAAAAAATGATAATTATTTTCCTGCCCTAAAGTTTTTTGTGTTGCCAGTGATAACGGAAACTGATTTTTCTTTTAATTTATGACTGGTGAGCAAGAGCCCATATAATAGAAAACGACCCAGTCTCTTTCTAACGACATTTTCGACTAAATAAATGTGATACAGGTAACCCTTATATTCAACAAAACGCAGATGAGTCTTTATCGGCCTGCAATGTCATTTTGGCCACTTCACTTTTTTAACGAGGTATCTTGGAGAGGTTATAATGCCTCTGGAAAAAAAAAAAAAAACAGCCGTGTAGAGATAAGACGTGCTTAGTCAACCATATTCATTCTTAGGCAGATTCGTCTGCTGAATTTAAGGAGATTATGTAGTTGTTCTTGTGTGGTGTATCGCTCAAGTGTGCAACATATCGCATACAACACTGCCATTCTCTCTCTCTCTCTCTCTCTCTCTCTCCCTCTCTCTCTCTCTCTCTCTCTCTCTTTCTCTCTCTCTCTCTTAGTATATATATATATATATATATATATATATATATATATATATATATATATATATATATATATATATATATATATATATATGGATTTCACCATGTGGTAAGTATTGTAATCAAATTGACCATACTGCAATTAGCAGAAGGCATAGGAGTTACCAGCAAGATGTTTGCGTAAGGAAGGGGGCAGATTTAGGTAGTCATAATCAATTTATTGTGTCAAAGATTAAAATATAACTTAAGAGAAACGTTGATGGTACTGTAATTATACAGGAGGTAATAAATATTATTTTGATGAGCTGAGAAATGATGAGAACACGAAGGAAATGTTTCGGTGGGAATGTAGGAACAGGTTTCTAGTCCTGCAGACTTTCATGGAATCTGAAGACAATGATATTAATCAGATGTGGAGAGAGGTAAAAGAGGTTTTGCATGAGAGTGCTAAGGTTATTGTTAAGAAAAAGGGAAAGCGAGAAGGAAAAAGTGGATGTCAGATGAAACATGGAATGTAATTCAGAAGAGGAAAGAGAAGTTAAGAAGTGAAGAACAACATGTTGATGGCCAGGTAGTTGAAGCACTTACAGCAAAGTTCTGGAGTTTACATTCTGAAGTAAAAAGACACGTTAGACGTGATAAAGGGAGGCTATACGATGAAAAGGCAACAGAGACAGAAATTAAGTAAAAATGACGGTCAGAGCACAAGAGCAGCGTATCAGGTCATAATGGAGTTAACTGGGACTGAAATGAGAAGGAAGGAAATACCTGTACGAGACAGAAATGGTAACTTGATGACTAAAGATTTGGACATAAAAGGAAGGTGGAAAGAGCATTTTTTATCTGTTCTAAATAGACAAATTCCAGCTGAATAGGACATTTTGCCAGCCGAGACAGATTTGCAGACAGAAACAGGGGATATAACCTTGGAAGTGGTAGCAAAATCTATACAGGAATTAAAGAATTTTAAGGCCCCAGGAGAGGGTGGAATATTTCCTGAAATGCTTAACGTGGAAAATGATGAGTTGATGAAAGCGCTTTTGAAACTTTTTAATTTGGCTTGGGATAATGGTGGTATTCCAGAAGAGTGGAAAAATGGAGTGATTATAAAAATACCAAAAAAGGGAGATTTAAGTGTGTGTGTCAATTGGAGGGGGATAACTTTGACACCTGTAGTTGCAAAAGTCCTTTCTAAAATCGTGTTGAACAGAATAGAGTCAGTAATTTATAAAATTTTAAGAGAAGAACAAGCGGGATTTAGAAAGGGTCGAGGTTGTAATAATCAGATTTTTGGTGTAAGGCATCTAATGCAACAAGCTAATGAGATGAAAATTCCACTTAGTATGTGTTTTGTGGATTTTGAAAAGGCGTTTGATAGTGTTTCACGTGGAGCTATGTTGATAATTATGAGATTCTATGGTATACCAGAGAAGTTTGTAAATATTATTAGAAGCCTGCATGAAGGTACTTTTTGTAAGGTAATAGTGGGTGGTTCTTTGAGTGATCCATTTGAAGTTAGGTCACGAGTGATTCATGGAGGAGTTCTTTCGCCTTTGCTGTTTTGGTTATGGATTATGTTATAAGAAAGGTTGTAAGGCGAACAGGTGCAGGAATTAACTGGAAAGAAAGTAAGAGGCTGAAGGATTTGGACTATGCTGATGATATTGTACTGATATGCGGAAGTATTTACGAGATGCAGAGGGTACTTGATCGTCCGGTGGAGGAAGGAGAATAAGTGGGATTGGTAATAAATTGTGGAAAGACTGAATTTATTAATATGAACGTGGAGAACCAAATCGATTGTGTAATTGGGAATAAATTATGTATCATCTAATGGATCATTAAACAATGAAATTGAGGAGAGGATTAGACAGGCTTGGCGAGCTGTTGAAATGTTGAAATCTGTTTGGAATAATGATATGCTTTCGGTACATGCTAAAGTTAAAATTTACAAGTCCATGGTTAGACCAGTTTTAATTTATGGGCATGAGTCATGGTGCAGTACAAATGCAACAGATCAGAAAGTATTAGGACTTTAGAATAAAATACTAAGGATTCTTGGGGTAAATTGGCAAGACAGAGCTGCAAATGAAACATTAAGGGATATTACGAGATTGGAACAAGTTGATGAATATGTGAGACTGTATTGCTGAAAATGGCTGGGGTACATATATAGAAAAGAAGGCAGTTTAATACAGGATGTGCCAGAGTGGACTGCTAGAGGAAGAAGAGGCCGAGGTAGGCCGAGGGAGACCTGGTTGAGGACAATGAAAAGAGAAGCAGGAGAGGAGAGTTGGTGGGATCTGAAGTTGATGGCAAGAGACAAATATTGATAGAGTTCATCGAGGCCATATGCATCCCGTGGGGTGCCACAGGAAATGATTGATTGATCGAGATTCTACACACACACACACACACACACACACACACATATATATATATATATATATATATATATATATATATATATATATATATATATATATATATATGTGTGTGTGTGTGTGTGTGTGTGTGTGTGTGTGTGTGTGTGTGCGCGTATTGTGCATATTATGTATAGTGCGTGCGTGTTGCTGGGCGTGTGTATGTGCGTCGATGACGTGTACGCCAGCATCCACGCACATGCACTCTCTCGTGTTCTTGCCTGTTCATTACTCAACACATTCATAAAGCCATAGTTAATTATGTTTGCTCTCTTGATGCGTGTGTGACTAAAATTGTTTTTAATATCAGTGACTTCCCGTGGAGTTTAGATTGGCGACATAAAGATTTGTATTCACCAGTGATATTTATAACGCTCGCAGTACGGGGGAGACTAAATTGCTTAGTTCTCTTCTGTATGTTTCTCGTCTGGCCCCAGCTGCGTGTTGTTGGATGCATGGGACTGGAGCGTATAATAAGGCGGAGGATTTTGGAAGGAGACAGTTTTTTGTGGGTTGGCGTCGGGAGAGGGTGTGTTTGGATTTGAGAGGGAGGAGAGGCAGTATTTTGTGTACTGTATATAGTTCTAAACATCTTTCACTTCGTAATAGCATCCAATCGCAAGTATTAGTGTATTATTATTATCATATTATTTGTCGCAGTTGAGTGCAGTTTAGTTATCTTTTTGTGTGATTTTATTTCGTTTGGCAAGTTTGTTCCCAGACTTTAATGTGATTATTCAGGGTATTACCAGGGTGACTTTTTTCTCATTCTTTTTTGTTTTTCATTATGTCACTGTATATGCTGTAATAATAATTAGCTTATATTTTATTAGGTATATTTTTCATTGTTTACATTGCCCTTGCTAACGTCAGCTAATTTTATATACTTTCGGACTTGCGCTGTGAGATTGAGGTTAGTTTTTTTTTTTTTTTCTTTCATCACCTAACCATTTGTTCAGCTCCCTTTTCACTTAGTTTTTCATAGTTTTTATGCAGTCAGATTGTTATCTTTGCCTACTCCCACCTCGTAACATATAAATTGGCTTTACCTCGCCAGGATATTACCTTTTTTAATAGTTTTTTTTTTTTTTTAATAGAACAAGGGAAGGAAAAACTAATGAATTAATAAAATAATCCATACACCGGATTACTGGTGTCCTCTGTTCACTGTAGTGTCATTATGAAGGTTAGAACTAGTGATGTTACTGTGGCACTCCTACACATCATAAGTCAGGAAGATGCAGTTGACTTTATCAACTCACGACCAACGGAGGATAAGGTTAGGGGGTTGCAGAGGCAGGAGTTAGCCTTAGTTGCCCAAGCTCTTGTTATTCAGTGTGAGGCAGGCGATGCCTTCCCGTTAACTACCGAAACTTATTCTGCCACTGACTGTTTGGCACAGGTGCATACGAACTTCCTTGATCCATACTAGACCTTGAATCAGTTTCTAGATCAGTTTATTCATATCATGATAGTTTAGCTGAGGACACTGTCATCCACCAGAAAGAATATATTGATGCAGAGAAGGTTAAGCGTGATCATGAGTATAGGATGTTACAGCTTCAACTACAGCTTCAGAGGGAGAAGAAGGAGGAGGAAAATAGGACGTTACAGCTTAAGCTACAGCTTCAAAGGGAGAAGAAGGAGGAGGAGAATACCAAACTGGAGCAGATGCAGCTTGACTATGAAATGCATATGGATTGCCCAAGTGCTCCAACTAATTTTCCCCATTCTTTTTCAGAATTTAGAGCAGTTGAACTCACTAAATTAGTTCCCCCATTCGATGAGTGCTTAGTCCTGGAGTTCTTTGACCGATTTGAGAAGATTGCTATTGGTAACAAGTGGCTAGAGACAGCTTGTCATCTCTAGTTCAGACAGTAATCAAAGGTAAAGCGTTGAGGGCCTATGACAATCTTAGCCACCAAGAATCACAGGATTATGAGGTATTAAAGAAAGCCATACTGCGTGCATACGAGATGAGACCTGAAGCTTACAGGCAGAAATTTAGGAATTGTAGGAAGCGCCCTCGTAACACTTTTGTAGATTCCAGTAGGCAGATGACTGATGCATTTAAGCAATGGATGTGAAATGAGGATGTCTCAGAATCTTATGTTAAGCCTGAGGAACTTGTTATCCTTGAAAACTTCCTTGACAAGATTGATACAGATTTAAGAACTTACCTTGCTAATAAGAAAGTTAAGAATGCTGCTGAAGCTGCGGTTTATGTAGATGATTATTTATTGTTTAAGAATATGAATAAGGATAAGGAAGTTCCAAGAAGTGTTCCTCAGAAATGTTACCTCTCTCAGCTCCTTAAAAAATCATCTTAGAAGCCCAACTCCACAAATTACTCCACATCCGAACCTGATACACCTCACATTTCCCCAAACCCTACACGCCGCCCATTTACTTGTTCATATTCCAAGAGACCAGGTCACACCGCAGATAGATGTTGGCGAAAGTCACGTGTTGTAAAACCAGTGAGCTTTGTTTCTCGTGGAGCTCCCGTGGTTACCCCTTCAGTTGGTTCCCCAGTTGTTAGTCAGGGAAAGTATGATGTTTTACCCCCTTCTAGGGTTGATGTTCTGGAAGGTGGGAAGAAGGAGGCCACAGTTGTGTCGGAACCCAATGTTTCAGGAGGTGTGGTACAGGTGGTGATGAGCAGTGTTGTCCCTGCTTCTTGATATGCCTCCTACTTGTTTGTATTCTGGATCAGTGAAGGTGAATGGCGTGCAGCATCCGGTACGCATTCTTCATGACACTGGTTCTTCAATTTCGTTGTGGGTAGGGCCAAATAATGAAGGTTTTGATGTTGCAGGAGGATAGTTTGTTCTGATTAGGGGAGCAACAGTAGCAAAGACTGTACCGCTAGTTTCTTGTGAGGTTAAATGTCAGTTGTTTGATGGACTGGCACGAATGGGTGTTGTAGATTATTTACCGGAGAGTGGTGTTGACTTAATACTTGGCAATGACCTAGTGAGAGGTGAAATTACCACTCCAGTTTTGTTAGGGGTGCCAGTGCCCAAAGTTCCTTGCAGGCAGATCCCAATGATGCAGAGGTATTCCCAGTTTGTACAGTGACTAGGTCCATGTCACATGCGGAGAGGAGTCGACAGGAGAAGGTTGCTTGTAGTGTGCCCTGCGTTATCATGCCAGAGGCAACAGTTAGTCCGAGGACACGAAACAATCGGACGATAAGATATCTTTGGCAGATACCTCTATGGGTTTTTTGGAAGATATCCCACCTGTTCTGTTGGAGGAAGTGAACATTGAGAAGTCAACCCCTACACCGCGGGCTTGTTTTGCTTTGACTTGCGTGTCCCGCAGGCATATTCGGGCTCCAACAGACTTTCAGAAAATATTTGCCAAAAATCAGATATTAGTCCTAGAATATTAAAATTAAATATCCTTATGGCACATACCATCAGCTTTCTCCTGGGATGTTTGTTGAGCCTTCGTCGAGTACCATAGGACTTATGGAGACCTCTTAAGTTGGGTAACGAAGTCTCCACTTTACACTTCCCGACAACCCGTAATATGATTACCACAGCCTGATATTATCACTAGAAACACTATTCTATGATTTTCAAGTAGTTTGGAATCCATACTAAAAAAAAAAAAAACACTGTGAAAGCAATGAAAATTACGAGCGCGTATGACCTTCCCACTTGCGCTAATTCGCCGCTGGTATTCTGTCATTTATTATTCATAAAAATACTCACACTTTCTATTCCTATTACTATATAACATATATATCTTCAGTCTTTATCCACAAGTTTCTTTCAGTAATATTAGTTTATTGTCACTGTAGGCATTCCATATCTCTTTCAGTAAAATACGTAGAGAGCCACGGTTTCACTATCACTGTCATAACTTCAAGTATTTGTACTCATATTCGTATATTACTAATTATTTACAGTTCTATATACATTCTCTGTTTTATTTTCAATATTTACACTTCTATTTTACTTACGCTATGTAATGCACTGTCACTTGCAATAACTTATAAAACAATATTACACTGTTCCATCATATTTTCATCCATTGCTTTCACTTGCTATTTACAAATTATTCACACATTATTTACACATTTACACATTATTTACATTTTACACTTTCACTTTTAGAACTGCTTCAGGCTGTGGTAATCAAAGAAGCAGGTAATGGAGAGGAACCTGGCACGCATTGCACTGGCAAGAGGTGCGTTTGTGCTCAGGTGTGCGTTGGATGGTATGTGCACACACCTGGCACCTGCGGCAGGCATTTGCACCAGTCTGTGCCGATCCATGTACGCCCTCTGCTGAAGTCCGTTGGGAAGTCTTACTGCATGCCGCCTTGGACCTGCTGCTGTCACCCTACCATATCTTTCAAGCAGCTGCTGAACACAAGTCCTGGCGAACAACCTCAGGGAGAAGGACTTGGGTGGCTTTACCTTCATCTTGTACAGGATGAAGTCGTTCATCATGTCTCTGAGATGCAGAAAAACTTAACTGTACCACCTATGTTCTTCCTGAGGCAGTCGATTTCTCCAATCATCATGTCGGACTTGTCCACCATCCGCATGTTGATATTATAGTCTATGACAGCATCAGGTTTCCTCACAGGTTCGCCTGTCCTACGGTCGACCTTCCCACTGTCTTTCATTTTCCCCTTGTGTACAGTGATGAGCATGTGCACGACTCTCTTGTCATGCCACCGTATTGCCAGCATCTCAGACTTGCGTAGGTGCACGTCTCCTCGATGCGGGTTTGCTGCCTCTGGGAATTTGGGGAAGTGGGCACGATTACTCTTCACAGTGCCACAGGAGCCGATGCCGTGCTCTGAAAGATATTTTGCAAGTTTCGGTGCTGTATAATAATTGTCTGTATACAGCATATGATTCCCACCAAAATACCTTTCAAGCAGCACTTTCACTACACAGCCTGAGAAGCCAAGGGGGTGTATTTTGCCCAGATCGACACTGCTGGCTGAATAGATGAAGTCAAGGATGTACCCTGTCTTACAGTCGCACAGTACAAAGAACTTGATTTCAAAGCGATGGCGTTTCTTTGGAATGTACTGAACAAACCTAAGACGTCCTCTGAACAAAACCAAGGATTCATCTATGACAACCTTCTGAAAGGGGTGGAAGAATGACATAAACTTATCCTTCATTCTGCTCAGAATCTCCCGGATCTTCCAGAGTGGGTCGGTTTGGGAAGGTACATCGTTGTTGGTGAAGTGCAGGTGTCCCATGATGTTCCGGAAGCGATCTCTGGCCATGTACAGTTCGCCGCACAAATGGCGTTCCTCACCCTCCAGGTCAAACCGTATATTCGGCAACGCCGTACCCGGATCCCCAACCCCCTCCTCACGCCACCTCGTAGTACTTCCAACCTCCCCCGCCTTCCACTGACTCACGTATATAGCAACTGATGTAAATGGTTTACGAAACCTTTATCTCATATACGTGAGTCAGTGGAAGGCGTGTGAGGTTGGTAGTACTACGAGATGGGGTTAGGAGGGAGTTGGGGATCTGGGTACGGTGTTGCCAAATATACAATTTGACCCGGAGGGTGAGGAACTCCATTTGTGCGGCGAACTGTACTTATTGAAGGTGGGTGAGGGTAGTAAGGGGTCCATGGACCAGTATTCTTCCAACTCATGCTTCTTTGAGTGTGGCATGAGAAGCATGAGGGCGAAGAACACATACAGCTCCTGCACTCCCAGCACGGTCCACTGTTGCATCTTCACTGCACTTGCACCACTTGGAGGACTTTGTGATTCGTACCTGTTAGTCTCATCACATATGTGCTGCATGACTTCGTCATCGAGGAAGGCCGAAAGGAAGTCCACACACTCAGCATCCTTGTCAAGAGTGAAGGCAGACTGTATCCCTGAGGAACTCTCATCAAACTTTAGATGTTCTGGGACGAAATCAGAACCTTCCGTCCACGCGAAGGCGTCCAGGATTCCCTGTCTTGACGGTGTAGGGTGGGTGAGGGTGGAGGGTGGCTGTGAGGCAGACTGGGCTGTTTCAAGGTCACTCACACTGACACTAGGTTGCTGAGTAGCACTAGCAGCCCTTACTCTACTTGCTACTCTGCTTTTACGTGTAAGGGATTTACCTCTTCCCCTACGGCCTGCCTTCACTGTTGGTGCTGGTGGCGACTCTGACGATGAAGACTCAGGAGAAAATTCTGCTGAAGATGATGAAGAAATGAGTGAAGTAGGGCTGGGGGAGTGGGGAGGTGATTCACCTCGGGACTCATGGCGGGCTGGGTCACACGGGGCCATTGTTCCAGGGCTAACCTGCCGCCTTTTAACTCCCTTCCCAAATTTCTTCCCTTGCTGCACTAGGGGCTCCTTTCCTTTGGAGCTAGGGATAACTTGGGACACTGAAGCACACGTACTAGGAGTTTCTGTCACGATTTCCTACCACGGCTCATCACACGAATCTCCAGAAAGATCAATGTCATTATCCATCATTATCAGTGATAATTCAGCAAGTTCACATTCCACTGCAAAGTTCCTTAGTCCTTTACTGCTTCCCGCACGAGTTTTTCTAGGGGTTTAGGTCACAGGGCCCTTTGCAATGGGTGCAGAAGCGGCCGAATTGGCGGGGCGCAAGTGCGACATGGTTTGACCCCAGAGGACGACAAGGAACTGAATGATGCGGTGTATATGGGCAGGCAAGGGTTGACAATGACAACGGGGTGACAGCTGCTAACTTACATGCTAAGAAATGACTGGCAGGAAATCTCGAGAATACATTAAAAAAATAGGTAGTTCCAGGTGAATGTAAATATCACCTAGGCTTCTCCCTTCCTCTCTTATATATATTTTTATTACGAGAATAGATTATACGGCATATTTCAAAGTGGAAATTACCGTGGTAAATTAGCGAACGAGTGCACGTGAGGTGTTGTCAGGTGATAATTAGCCAATTCCAGGTGTGCAGCACTATCACTTACCTTATTTCTTTTTGGTATATATTATTTTGTATAAGAATAGGGCATAGGGCTTATTTCAATGGATGAAATCAGTGGAAAATTCTGGGGAAGATTTGCTCGGCACAGCGCGGCTGGGCAGGCGAGAGGACAGGGTAATGGAGGGGAGGTAGGGAGGGGAATCAGGAATAGAGAAAAATACCTAAATTGTCAACAAAGGATGGCAGTACAGATGAGATTTGGAGTGCTGACTAGTGTTGGATATTGGCAGTACTGATAGATGATACAAGCCACCACCCGGGAGAATTCAAAATAGCACAGAATCACAAAAGTGACGCCCCGCGGTATGATCCATTGTGCCCGAGCGTCACGAAAGTGATGCACCGCGGTTAAGGGGTTAAAGGAGTTGCAGTCTGGAGACCAGGAGGTTCAGAGGTTGAAGTTGTGTACAGTGGGTGATTTTGAGAAGAAGGGTGGATGTTTTTATGTGAAAGATGAGATTTTATGAAGACGGTGGAGACCTCCACATATGAATGTAGATGATGGGATGTGGGACTACCAGCAGATCATAGTACCTAATGTGTGCAGGCAGGAGTTGGTTCAACTGGCCCATTCTACTCCATTTGCAGGTTACATGGGTGTAAGGAAGACCATGGAGAGGCTGCATGCAGAATTCTACTGGCCCCAGATAGCAGTAGATGTGGCTAAGTTTGTCAAACATTGCCATACCTGTCAAGTAGTGGGTAGGCCGCATCAGTCTGTCCCTAAGGCCCCTCTTGTTCCCATTCCTGCCATTGATTCCCCTTTTTCCAGGTTAAATATTTGTGTGGTGAGACCCTTGCCCCCAACTTCTAGTGGTAACTCATACTTGTTCACTATCATTGACCCCTCCACGATGTATCCTGAGGCAATACCTTTACGTTCCACCAAGGCTAAGGCAGTGATTAGAGTTTTGCTAGATTTCTTTACAAAATTTGGTTTGTCTCAGGAGGTTCAGTCAGATAGAGGGTCTAATTTCCTTTCCAACATCTTCCAGCAGTCATTAGCTCAACTTGGCATCACACACATCAAGAGCAGTGCCTACCATCTGGAGATGCAAGGTGCCTTGGAGCGTTACCACCAGACTCTCAAGAATATGTTCCACAAGTACCGGTACTGTCTGGAGCACTCTAAGGACTGGGACCGTGGTGTGCCATTCCTCCTGTTTGCTAGGAGGGAAGTACCCCAGGAGAGGTTGGGTTTCTCTCCTAACGAGCTCGTGTTTGCCCATCGAGTTCGGGGTCCCCTGAGCTTGATTAAGGAGACTTGGAGCAGTAACCTTAGCAAGAGCAAGAGCTTACTCGTTATGTGAAGAACTTCAAGACCCATATGAGTGAGACTTTGAAGCTGGCCAGGGAAAATCTCAAGCATGCACAAGATAACATGAAGGTGTGGTATAATCGAAAGACCAGGCTGAGGGAGTGCAAGGTCAGCCGATGGCCGCTAATTTTAGTGGTCATTACACCATAGCACAGCGTACTGGAAACACTGACTACCTGGTGGAGACCCCCGACAGAAGGAAGAAGTACCAGGTATAGGAGTAGACTGTAGCACCAATCAAGCAGGGCAGTACATCCACGGTGGACGGAAAGCTGATGACAGGGAGAACTGGAGCTCCTGTTTCATCAGCCCTCAGGACTAGTTCCTGACCATCCCCCTTTGCTGAACTTTTTCAGTGTCTCAGTTACACAGTTTTTTTTTTTTATGTGAGAAAGAAGGAACCAAAAGCAATGAGCCGTAAAACTATTCCCTCCAAGAGAAAAACAAAATATAAGAGAGCCAAATTCAAGATCCGATCATTTTGAGATGCCTGCACACACTGCATTTGAAAGACTAGAGATCATAGGAAGCAGGAAATACAGAAAGAGGGAGACAGTTCCAGAGTTGACCTGTTGCATAAATGAAGGACTGGGAGTAACGGTTAACTCTTGCATTAGAGAGTTGGACGGAAAAGGGATGAGAGTTTGCTGCTAGACGGGTGCTAGCAGAGGTGGAGGAATGCATGCAGACAGTTCAGAGGAGCAGTGACCATTGAAGTGGCAACAGAAAAGAGATAAAGATGCAACAGTGTGGCAAAGAGACAGAGGCTGAAGGGAGTCAGTAAGAGGAGGAGAGTTAATAAGGCGGAAAGCTTTTGAGTCCACCCTATTGAGAAGAGCTATATGTGGGGAGCCTCCCCACACATGAGAGTTGTACTCCATGCAAGGGCAGATAAAACCCCTGTATAGAGTCAACAATTGTGAAGGGGTGAAGAAGGAACGGAGTCGGCTTAGCACACCAAATCTCTTGAAAGCAGATATTACAAGAGTTGTAATACGATCTTTCCAAGATAAGTTCCGAGTAAATGAAACCCCAAGCATGTTCAAGGATGATGCAGGATTAAGCTGAATATTATTAAAGATTAGTGGCCTATACCTGTGGAAGATTTTGTCAGGTTGATAGGTGCAAAAACTGAGTCTTTGATGTATTAAAAACAACCAAATTATTTTTACCCCAGTCAGAGATACGAGCCAAGTCAGACATTAGGTGTGCCATAGCCTCATCCCTTGTTTGTTGAAGTAACTGATGAGATGGACGTTGCAGGAATCGAATGGAAAGGTGAAGGGTGGAGTCATCAGCGCATGAGTGGATAGGATTAGATGTACAGCTTAGAAGGTCATTGATGAATAAAAGGAAGAGAGTTGGTGATAGGACAGAGTCCTGAGGAACACCACTATTAACAGATCTGGGAGAAGAACGATGGCTGTCTACAACAGTGGCTATAGAATGACCAGAAGGGAAGCTAGAGATGAAAGCACAGATACAAGGATAGAAACCGTAAGAGGGCATTTTGGAAATTAAAGAATTATGCCAGACTCGATCGAAAGCCTTTGAGATATCAAGTGCAATGACAAAGCTTTCGCCGAAGTCCAGAAAGGAGGATGACCAGGAGTCTGAAAGGTATGTGAGAAGATCGCCAGTGAAGCGTCCCTGACGGAACCAATACTGACAATCAGAAAGAAGGTTGTGATAGAAAAGATACTTTAACATTTTTCTATTAAGAACTGACTCGAAAACTTTTGAGATACAGGGTGTTAAAGCAATTGGACGATAGTTAGAGGGTTGGGAATGGTCACCCTTCTTTGGGACTGGCTGAATGAGAGCAAACTTCTAGCAAGAAGGAAAGGTACAAGTTGATAGACAAAGGCGAAAGAGTTTGCCTAGGCAGGGTGTAAGCACAGAAGCACAGTTCTTGAGAACAACAGGAGGAACTCCATCAGGCCCATATGCCTTATTAGTATTGAGGTCTGTGATGGCAGCAAATACATCAGCTGAAGAAATTTTAATGTCAGCCATGAGGAAGTCAGAGGGGGGAAGTGATGGAGGAACAGCACCAGAATCGTCTAAGATGGAATTGGAGGAGAATGTCTGATTGATTGATTGATTTATTGATAAAACGCATGGCACCGCAACAACATGGTCATATGGCGCCGTATAAGGAAAAATATAAGCAGTAGAAATATAAACAACATTAAAAAGTAAAACTCCATATTAAAAACTAGACATCAAAGTAAAAACAGTGGAATCATAAAAGGTGAAGGAGGCCAGCCTCCCTCAGAAATAAAAACAAATCGTCCCCAGGGGTACCAGGTTCTCTCCCAAGCATCAAAGAGAGAGAGTAAGCACCACCCTCCCCTCGGTATCCCTCAATAGCAGCCTCCGACGTAAGTCACCCAAACTGGGACACTCAACCAGCAAATGCTTGAGAGTAAGGGGAACCAAACAGTCATCACAGAATGGCTGCACACCTCCACACATGAGGAACTCATGTGTGAGCTTGGTATGTCCAATGCGAAGACGAGCCAGAACAGTTTCTAACTTACGAGTTATTGTAAAACAAACTCTCTGAGAGACGAACTTGGTGACTTCCTTTAGCTTGCTGACAGGAACGCTATCCCACCGTAACTGCTAACAAGCACGAACAGCAGACAACACTGAAGTGCATAAATCAGTAGCAGGTAAAGGGCAAGGAGCACGTACAGGTTGTAAAGCTGCAGCCTTAGCAAATGCATCTACCCTTTCATTACCTATGACACCAACATGTGCCGGAACCCAGCAGAAATCCACTCTCTTCCCTCGACGACGAATGAGGAACAGCCACTCCAAAATATCTAAAACTATAGGATGGGAAGAGTTAAAAGAGTCCAGGGCCAAAAGTGTCCCTTGAGAGTCGCTAAAAATAGTAAAATGATTGCCATGGTGAACAAACACCAACTTCAGGGCTAAAACTATAGCTGATAACTGTGCAGTAAAAACTGTGGCAGCCAAAGGAAGACTACCTCCACGGCTAAAATTGGGAAATACCACTCCAAAACCTACACCAGAGGCGGATTTAGAGCCATCAGTATACACAGGCACAGATCCACTATGACTAGAAGAATGTTCTAAAAATAACTGTAAAAGACACTGAGGAGCAACAGAATCCTTGGAGTCTGCAAAAAACCTGCAGTAGATCACCTTGGGCAAGATCCATGGAGTAACCCTCGGGATCCGAACAGGACTGACAGGTACTGTCAACAAACCAAACTCCTCCATGATATCCCGAACCCTATAGACAAACGGACGAGGCATGCGAGGGTGCCTACTATAATACAAAAAACAAGACTGTTGCATCACACACTTACAGACAAGTGAGTCTGGAAGGCGACAAATTCGGAGCCAGCACCGTGCTGCAACAGACTGATGCAGTAGATCTAAGGGAAGCACACCAGCTTCCACCAACAAGCTGGGAATTTGAGATGACCGAAAAGCCCCAGTTGCAAGGCGAAGACCAGAATGATAGACAGCATCTAGGGTTTTTAGTCTAGCCTCTGTGGCAGACGAGTAGATCTCGCAGCCATATGACATCTTGGAGGCTACAAAAACCTGAAACAAATGCAAGAGCGTCCTCCGATCAGCACCCCAAGAGGTATGGGACAGAACATTCAAAAGATTGAGAGCCTTCATACATGATGCTTTAAGACTTGCCAAGTGTGAGACCCAAGTCAAACGAGAGTCAAACGTCACGCCCAAGAATTTCGTCTCTTCCACACAACGGAGTCTCATGCCACAAAGCTGGAGATCAGGGTCTGGCTGTACCCCTCTCATCCTACAGAAGTGCATAGCCACAGCCTTTGAAGGGGAAAACTGAAAATCCTTGGAAGTGGCCCAGGCAGAGATCTTGTCCAAGGCAAGTTGCATACGCCGCTCAATAGCAGACATGCGGGAGCCAGAAAACCATATAGCTAAGTCATCCACATAAAGGGATGAGGATACCCTGGTAGACACAGTGTCGAGAATATCATTGATGGCCACTGCAAATAGGGAAACACCTTCCTCCTGGCACCTTCCTCCTGGCACAGTGGTGCAGAAAGGGTAGAACCCACACGGACCCGGAACACACAATCAGTCAAGAAGTCTCTAAGTAATACAGGCAGACGACCACGTAAACCAAAGGCATGAAGTTGTTGGAGGATGCCATGGCGCCAGGCAGTGTCATAAGCCTTCTCGAGGTCAAAGAACACAGCCACAAGATGTTGCTTAGAGGCAAAAGCTTCACAGATTGATGCCTCAAGTCTGATAAGGTTGTCGGTAGTGCACCGTAATTTCCGGAAGCCACTCTGCGAAGGAGAGAGAAAACCTCCCTTCTCCAGAAACCACATAAACCTGACATTGACCATCTTTCCAAACAGTTTGCACACGCATGATGTCAAACTAATAGGGCAATAGTTGGAGATATAGGAATGGTCCTTACCAGGCTTTGGAATGGGAAGGACAACAGCCAACTTCCAACTCTTGGGCATAGAGCCCTCACTCCAAGCCCTGTTAAAAAGGTCCAATAAGAATTGAATTGAATCAGCCAGCAGATGATGTAGCATAGCGTATGGAATGTCGTCAGGTCCAGGAGCAGTGTCACCACACTCAGAGAGGGCAGCACGCAGCTCTCGGAGACTAAAGTCTAAATTATATGGCTCTCCACCACGAGAGCTAAAATCAAGACTAAGCCTCTCCTGATTCCTACGAAAGCTAGCATATGGCCTAGAAGGATCCTCTTTTGAGACAGCGCAAAACTGATCTGCAAGAGCAGTGGCTACTGTATCAGGTGCAGACACTAGGTTTCCGTGAAGTCGCGACACCGGTGGAGAGGGGGGCGAGAACCTACCAGAAATCTTCCGCACCTTTTTCCACACACCAGGCATTGGAGTAGAGGATGTAACTGTAGAAACCACCATGGCACAGGTCTCCGGGAAAAAACACCAGAAGTCCGTGGGATGGAATGAACCCCTGCTGAGAAAATGGTCTTAGTAAAAGAATGTTCAGCATCGTCGACAGTTGAAAAATCAGTAACCCTGTTGGCAAATACACATAGTTCCTCAAAGAGAAACCAATCAGCCCTATCCAGACACCAGCGTGGCATACGGGCTGCAGGAACAGAGTGAGTAGTCTGGACCAACACGGGATAATGGTCACTGCCATGCAAATCATCCAAAACCACCCAAGAAAAATCAAGGGCACAATCAGAGGAGGAGATGGCGAGGTCAGTGACAGAGTACGTGCCAGTCTGAACATGGAAATGGGTCGACCTCCCATCGTTGAGTACAACCAAATCTAAATCCCAAACCAAAGAAGCAAGAAGATCACCCCGGGGATTTGAAAGTGAGTCACCCCACAAAGGATGGCGGCCATTAAGGTCACCAAGGAGAAGAAAAGGGGGTGAACGTTGGCTGATAAGGGTTTCCAGATCAGCATGCATAACAGGGATTGAAGGTGGAAGGTACAGACAACAGATGGTATAGCACCTCCCAACGTGCATCTGTACTGCTAGAACTTGAAGGGGAGATTGTATCTCAAAGGAAATAAAGGGGACATCAGAACGGCACAAAATTGCACATCCACCTCTGTGGCCGCCAGGAGGAGACACATGGAAGACCTCATACCCCCTAATAGAAGGGAACTGTTTATCCCCCAACATTGTCTCCTGAAGACAGACACAGAGTGGGCTCAGAGCAGAGAGTAATAACTGCAATTCCTCCCAATTCGCCATGGCGCCTCTACAATTCCATTGGAGACAAATTGGCACTGATTGAGTCATAATGAATAGTAATAAATATTATGAAATGCGAAATATCAAGGCTATGTAGCAACCTCACTGGGAAGAGTGTGAAAGCCCTTCTTCCTAGGCGTGGAGCTCTGCCTTACCAAACGGGAAGACAATGAAGATTCAGAGTTTCCATGGGTGGAAGGGCCCTTACCCCATGATCGATCCCACCCATCGCCAGAATGAGCCCGAGGCACAGAGACCTTCCTGCAAGACCCACTCGCTCTGGCCACACCCCCATGTGGGGGTCTGGCTGGCACCTTGGAGCCAACCAAATCCTCCCCAACTGAATCTACCAAGGCCTGGCTGCCGGGTAACTGATCAGAGTGAGCGGGTGACCGAGCCCTTTGAGTATCCAAAGGCCCAGACCTCGCCACACCTGAGCAAGATGCAGGGACTGGGATCTTAGAAAGACCATCAAGAACACCCATTGACTTAGACGCCACCACTGTCTGGGTTGCCGAGCGAAGAGCCTCCTCAGAGTCCTCATGTGGCACAGAAGTTTGAACCTTAGATGGAGGGGAACCACCCAAAGACTCCTCACTCCTCATCCGTTTGAGGTTGGCAGACGCAATCTCCATCTCTATGCCAGAACTTGAGGATGCACTAGAATCCGTAGAGGAACACTGTGGGGTTACTGAACACTAGTAGTAGAGCAAGCAGATGGTACAGGAGCAGCAGCCGTTACGGGAAGAGCAGCTGAATACAGTAGTAGTCAGAACAGTAGTATCAGTTGGTAGAGTAGCAGCAGCCAGTACAGGAGTAGCAGCCAGTACAGGAGTAGCAGCCGGTACAGGGGTAGCTGCTGGTACAGTAGTAGCAGCCGATACAGGAGTAACAGCCAGTACAGCAGCAGCAGCCGGACGAGATGCAGACTGCAAAGGTACTGCGTTCTCTGAGCGACCACGAGGAGGAGTAATAGGTCGTCTGGTATCATACAAGGGACGAGGAGGAGGGTCAGAATGTGGAGCAGGGACTCCATGACGGTGCACAACAGGCTTTGACCGAGAAAGAATAGAAGCAAAGGACATACCAGGGCGGACATACATAGACAGGACACGGGTCTTAGCTTCGGTAAAACTCAGCCTCTCGGAGGCTCTGAGAGACAAAATTTCATGTTCCATTTTGTAATGATCACAAGATTTAGAAGAAGCAGCATGCTTACCACCACAATTGACACAAGATACAGGGCCAGGGCATTCCACACCCTCATGAACATCTAAATATATGATGCATAGACTGCTGGAAGACCTACGGCAAGGCGCCTACAAGTCCGGCCAATATGACCGAAACACTGGCAATGGAAACATCTACAAGGCATAGGGACATATGGCCTAACTTTGTATCGGTACCATGCAGCGTTAAGAACAGCAGGGAGGCTCAAAGAATCAAAGGTCACAATCAAGGATGGAGTTGGCACAAGGTCACCATTTATCTTCTTAATCCTCTCAATCTTTATTACATTATGGGCAGACAACTCTTCAACAAGGCGTGCCTCATCATAAGTCAGTAGTTCCTTAGCATAGACAACACCACGAGAATGATTCAATGAAGCATGGGGGGAGCCTGTAACAGACTGACCAGAAAGCTCTGATAAAGATAGGATAGTAGCACTCTGAGAAGGGTCAGACACCTCTGCCAACAAACTGCCATCAGCCTGTGGAACAACTTTAGGGGTCGCACCACAAGCAGTGACCAGTTCCCGATGGGTACGGAAAATGTCACATTTCCGGAGGTCTACCCCAGCAGGACCACGTACGACTAAAAACTTGTTAAATTGACAATTAGGTGGATTAAGAAAAAAAGCCATAATACATAACAAAAACCTTCATTCCCCCATCCCCCCACCCACCAAGGAACCCAACAGAGGGAGGTCATCTGTCAGGGCCAGTACCACTGACGACCCCAGGGGTAGCGGAGGAGTATACGCAGGTAACCACTGGGGGACCTAGGCAAGGGTGACACCAGGACGATAGGAGCCACCAGGCCCCCCAGTGCCCACTTGACCCTAGCCAACGCATGACCAGCCGATTGACCTAGACGGGCCCAACCAGGCTGCCCGTCTAGCCGGAATAAGGGACCAAAGAGGCGTATTGCTAGCTGCAGGGTAGAGCATGCAGCATCTCTCAACCTCCAGGACTCCCGTCTCCCAGCATTACGGGACGCCACGCACGGCAAACACGTGGGGAGGCAACAGTCCCCCCCTAGATGGCAATGGGCATGGACTAACGTCACCAGCGGGCCTCCTCCATCAGTGATGTATGGGGTGCTTGGTCCACGTGGCCGACAAATGCCGAACCCTACAAAGGTAGGCATGCCTCCAAGGTAGGTGGCACCGCCAACCACGCTTCAAACCCTGTCACCACGTCAAGGTGACCCCCCTCAGCGGGGAGGAGAAAGTCTGAGCAAAGAGATCTGCTTTATCAGTAGAAGAAATAGCTACAAAGCCATCAGAGTAGAAAAGAGGAAGGAAGGATGATGAGGTAAAGCTGTTAGAAAGGTTTTTGGCAAGATGCCAGAAGGAGCGGGAAGAATTTGAGTTAGAGTGTTGGATGATTTAGTATGGATGAAATTATTTTTTGCAGAGCGAAGAACAGACTTAGGACGATTCAGGGCAGAAACGTATAAAAGATGTGATTCAGGGGTGGGTTGGCTCCAGTACCTTTCATAGGCCCTCTCCTTGTTGCAGACAGCATTAGAAAAAGCGTGATTAAACCAATGCTTTCTTGCATTAGTCAAAGGATATAAGAAAGGAATGTATGGTTCCATTCCCAAGAGAATAACCTCCGTAATGCGCAAGGCACACCCAGATGGCTCCCGGCCATGGAAGCAATAATCATTCCATGGAAAATCAAAGAAGTACTGCCTGAGGGCCTCCCAATCCACAGCTGCAAAGAGCAACAGACGACGTTTCTTTGGAGGGTCCATAGGTCAGCATGCTCTCCAAAACAAGTTTCTCTAACTATCTTCACCAAACTACATGCACAGTACACACCACACTTCTTTTTCCAAAATTCAAGAGAAAAGTATGGCTACCCAAAACACGGCCTTGGAGTCCCCAGGGGGGGGATCATAAATGGTCCCACCTTCTTCCTCTCTCCCGGTGATGAATTGCCTGGAACCACTGTCTAACTCACTTCTTCATTTCTGCAACATTCGTGGCCTTTCCTCTAACTTTCACTCTTGAGCACAACCTCTCCTCCTCTAGACCTCACCTTCTCTTTCTGAGACTCAGCTGTCTGAGGCAACTGACAGGAAACCCTATTCTGTACCCTCCTACTTTATACTCATTTCAAAGCTAAAGGTGGATGTTGTGTATATACATGCAACAACTTATCTTGCTCTCATGTTCCTGAACTCGATTCTTCTGAATTCTCTACACTCTGGCTTCGGCTATCCTGTCATTCTCTAACTAAATATATCTGCATTGTTTACTTATCTCCTAATTTGACTGACTATCAAAAATTCTTTGACTATCTTACTTCTATGATGGAACACATTCTATCCGTTTCTCCTTTCTCTGAAATCTTCATTTTAGGAGATTTCAATGTTCACCACCACCTTTGGCTCTTCTCTCCTATCACTGATGCACCTGGTCAACAAGCCTACATCTTTTGTATCCTTAATGACCTAGAGCAGGTTGTACAGCACCCTACCTGTATCCCTGACCGCCTTGGAGAGAGCTCTAACATATATGGCCTCTTCCTTACAACTAATCCTTCTTACACTGTTAACTTTTCTCTCCATTGGGCTCCTCCGATCACAACCTTATCACCTTAACCTGTCCTATTGCTCTGGTATGGCCTGTAGACACTCCAAAGAAACGTCGTCTGTGGCACTTTGGAGCTGCGGATTGGGAGGCCCTCAGGCAATACTTCTCTGATTTTCCATGGAATGATTATTGCTTACATGGTTGGGAGCCATATGAGAATGCCTCGCACATTATGGAGGTTATTCTCTCAGGCACTGAAGCATAGAGTCCTTTCTCATATTCTTTGACTAATGGAAAGAAAGCCTTGGTTTAATCACGCTTGTTCTAATCTTGTCTGCAACAAGGAGAGGGCCTATATAAGGTACCAGAGCCAACCCACCCCTGAATCACATCTTGCTTATGTTACTGGCCGGAATCGTGCTAAGTCTGTTCTTCGCTCTGCTAAAAATAATTTCATCCGTTCTAAATGCTCTCAACTCTCTAACTCGAATTCTTCCGGCTCCTTCTGGCACCTTGCCAAAAACCTTTCTAACAACTTTACATCATCATCCTTCCCTCCTCTTTTCTACTCTGATGGTTCTGTAGTTATTTCTTCTACTGATAAAGCAGATCTCTTCGCTCAGATATCTCCTCCAATTCCACCTTAGACGATTCCGGTGCTGTTCCTCCTTCACTTCCCCCCTCTGACTTCCTCATTTCTGACATTGAAATTTCTTCAGCTGATGTATTTTCTGCCATCACAGGCCTCAAAACTAACAAGGCATGTGGGCCTGATGGAGTCCCTCCTGTTGTTCTCAAGAACTCTGCTTCTGTGCTTATACCCAACTCTTTCGTCCTTGTCTATCAACTTGTATATTTCCATCTTGCTGGAAGTTTGCTCTCATTCAGCCAGTCCCAAAGAAGGATTACCATTCCCAACCCTCTGACTATCTTCCAATTGCTTTAACATCCTGTATCTCAAAAGTTTTCGAGTCAAGTCTTAACAGAAAAATTTTAAAGCATCTTTCCTATCAGAACCTTCTTTCTGATCGTCAGTATGGGTTCCGTCAGGGACGCTCCACTGGCGATCTTCTCACCTACCTTTCAGACTCCTGGTCATCCTTCTGTCTGGACTTTGGCGAAAGCTTTGCCATTACATTTCACATCTCAAAGGCTTTCGATCGAGTCTGGTGTAAATCTTTACTTTCCAAACTGCCATCGTACGGTTCCTATCCTTGTATCTGTGCCTTCATTTATAGCTTCCTTTCTGCACGTTCTATAGCCGCTGTTGTAGACGGCCATCGTTCTTCTCCTAGATCTATCAACAGTGGTGTTCCTCAGGGCTCTGTCCTACCACCAACTCTCTTCCTTTTATTCATCAATGACCTACTGAGCTGTACATCTAACCTCATCCACTTGTACGTTGATGACTACATCCTTCACCTTTCCATTCGGTTCCCGCAATGTCCATCTCAGCAGTTACTTCAAGAAACAAGGGATGAGGCTATGGCACACCTAATGTCTGACTTGGCTCGTATCTCTGACCAGGGTAAAAATAATCTGGTTGTTTTTAATGCATGAAAGACTAAATTTTTACACCTATCAACCTGACAGAATCTTCCACAGGTGTACTCACTAATGTTTAATAATACTCGGCAGAATCCTGCATCATCCTTGATCATGCTTGGGGTTTCATTCACTCGGGACTTATCTTGGAAAGATCATATTACATCTCTTGTAATATCTGCTTCCAAGAGATTAGGTGTGCTAAGCCGACTCCGTTCCTTTTTTACCCCTGCACAATTATTGACTTTATACACGCATTTTATCCGCTCCTGTGTGGAATACAGCTCGCATGCGTGAGGAATTTCTCCTCATACAGCTGTTCTCAATAGAGTGGAGTCAAAGGCTTTTCATCTCATTAACTCTCCTTCTCCTACTGGCCTCTTCAACCTCTGTCTGCTCGCCGCACTGTTGCATCTTTATCTATTTTCTGTCATTACTTCAATGGTCGCTGCTCCTCTGAACTGTCTGCATGCATTCCTCCACCTCTACGATGGGCACATAGCACCCGTGAAGCAGCAAACTCTCATCCCTTTTCTGTCCAACTCTTTAATGCAAGAGTTAAGCATTACTACCAGTCCTTCATTTATGCAACAGGTCAACTCTGGAACTGTCTCCCTCTGTATGTATTTCCTGCTTCCTATGATCTCCAGTCTTTCAAGCGCAGTGTGTCCAGATATCTCGAAATGATCGGATCTTGAATTTGGCTTTCTCTTGTATTTTGTTCTCTTGGAGGGAACAGTTATTGCGGGCTCTGGCCTTTGGTTCTTTCTTCCTTGCATTATAAAAATATATATATATGAACATCTTGGAGCCGTACCATCGTGCACCAGATTCTCCAGTTCCCATATACCTTGTCTCTGCCACTGCTACTGCAGCTGCTGAGGAGGGTGTTGATAGCGGCTTGTTTGAGGTGGACTGCGAGTTTCCAGATTGTAGCTGGGTGAAGAATGATGAGGCAGAGTCCACTCTCAACTCCAAGTTAGCACATCTACCTCGGGACCAAGCATCTCAGTTGGTTGCCCTCTTGTCAACTTACAAGGAAGTATTCAGCAGTACCCCTGGGAAGACCGATTGGATTCAGCATGACGTGGATGTGGGTGACGCCTTTCCTGTGCAGTTACCCTCTTATCGAGTCAGTCCTCAGCATGTTGGCATGCTGCGTCAGAAGCTCAATTATATGTTGGACCATGGGGTTATCTCCCCCTCTGATAGTCCCTGGAGTTCCCCCTTGACTTTGCAGTCTAAACCAGACGGCACTGCAAGATTTTGCATAGAGTACAGACGAGTGAAAGCGCTAATCAAGATTGATATGTACCCATTGCCCTGGCTTGAGGACTGCATCGATCGCATTGGCTCGTCTAGTTATATCACCAAGTTAGATCTCAAGAAAGGCTTCTGGCAAGTGCCATTGACCAAACTGGCTAAGGAAGTCTCATGTTTTGTGGCAGACGGACAAACATATCAGTGTAATGTGATGCCTTATGGTATGAAAAACGCCCCGGCAATGTTCCAGCGATTAATGAACATGGTTGTCAGTGATATGAAGCATTGTGTGGTATACTTGGATGATATAGTAATTTTTGCCAATGATTAGGAAAGCCACTTAAGAGAACTAGGTGTTTTGCTGTAGGCTTTTTGAGGCTCACCTTGTAAATTTAGAGAAGTGCGAGTTTGTATATATGGTTATGTGGTTGGTCATGGTACGTACCCATTGCCCCGGCTTGAGGACTGCATCGATCGCATTGGTTTGTCTAGTTATATCCCCAAGTCAGATCTCAAGAAAGGATTTTGGCAAGTGCCACCGACCGAACTGGCTAAGGAAGTCTCGTGTTTTGTGGCAGATGGACAAACATATCAGTGTTATGTGATGCCGTATGGTATGAAAAAAGCCCCAGCAACGTTCCAGAAATTAATGAACATGGTTGTCTGTGGTATGAAGCAGTGTGCTACACTTAGATGATGTAGTAGTCTATACCGATGATTGGGAAAGCCACTTAAGAGAACTAGGTCTTTTGCTGTCCAGGCTTTGTGAGGCTCACCTTGTAGTAAATTTAATGAAGTGGGGGTTTGTTTGTGCACAAGTTCAATACCTTAGTTATGTGGTTGGTCATGGTTGTGTATGCCCCACTGACTCTAAGGTGGAGACAATAAAGAGTTTTAAGGCACCACAAAACAGGCGTGAGCTTGAGATTCCTCGGCAGTATTGATTATTACCGTCGTTTTTTGAAGAACTTTGTAACAATAGTGGCCTCTCTTACTGAATTGCTTAAGAAAGATAGAAAATACGTCTGGACTGATGAATGTCAGAATAGTTTTGGTGCAGTCAAGGAGGTCTTATGTAATTATCCAGTTATGGCTGCACCAAACTTTAATAAGACATTTGAACATGCTGTAGATGCTAGTAATGTGGGTGCAGGAGCTGTATTAATGCAGGACGACGATAATGGTGTTTGTTATTTCAGTAAGAAGTTTTCTGTTCCTCAACATAATTATTCTGTTATAAAAAATGAACTATTAGTCCTGATCCTCATCCTGCAGCACTTTTCTGTGTATGTCCCTGCATTTGGACCGACTGTCATTGTATATTCTGATTATCACCCACTCAAATTTATGAATAATTTGAAGATGAAGAATCAGTGATTGACACGTTAAGTTTGTTCCTTCAGCAGTTCCATTTGGATGTTAGACATATTAAGGGTGTTGACAATGTCATCGCTGATTGTTTGTCACGTTCTTGAGAACGAATTTTCCTAAGGGAAAATTCTTTCTTAGGTGTGGCCGTGTTATGAGTGTAAGAATATATATATATATACTTTTTTTTGTGTATATTATGTATAGTGCGTGTGTGTTACTGGGCATGTGCGTATGTGCATCGATGCCATTTACACCAGCATTCACGCACATGCACTCGCTTGAGTTATTGCCTGTTCATTACCTAACACATTCATAATAAAGTCTTCGTTAATTTTGTTTGCTTTCTCGACACGGGTGTGACTAAAATTGTTTTTTATATCAGTGACTTACACGTGGAGCTTAGATTGGCTGACATAAATATTTGTATTCACCAGTGATATTTATAACGTTCGCAGTACGAGGGAGAGACTAAATTGATTAGCTCTTTTCAGTATGTTTCTCGTCTGGCCCCACCTGCAGGTTGTTGCATGCATGCGACTGGAGCGTATATAAGGCAGAGGATTTTGGATGGAGACGGGGACTTTGATGGATGGTTGCGAAGAGTGAGGACGTGTTTCTGAGCTCTCGTCTAGCTGCAGGGTTGCCTCACCGGCCTTAGCTTTTTGTTTTCCTCGCCACTAGGGCGTTTTTCAATAAAGTTAGGTTAGCTAGATCTCATTTTCCTCCCTGGCCTTAGTAGATATAGTAAGTGTCTATATCTGTTTCCTGAGATTGCCTTTGCTTACTCACCTCTGGAGTGTACCCCCCACTGATCGCTCTGGGGTGTGAGTTATACACGGGCGCGTCCTCCCGAGAGTGGTTTGAGAGGGTAATCTCAGACTAGGTGTTTTTTCCCCGGGCAATTTATCCCTTGGTTGTTTTTCTCTTTCTTCCCACTTCCCCCTTACGGGGGAAGTGGTAGCTATGATGGACCCCCCTACTGCCTCCTCCCCCTTCAGGGGGGGAGGTAGTCCTGACGACACTCCTACCGTTACTGACCGGCCCCAGACTGACGGACACCAGACTCGTTCCCCGCTTGACATCCCTGTAAATAACGCGACCTTTGTAACTCTTCATGCGCTAGGTTCTACTCCCCTGTCCAGACTCAATCCCTTCATTGTCAAGAAGGTGATTGACCACTGTGCGGGAGAGGTGAAACAAGTTTAAAAACTTGGAAATGGAGACCTCCTAGTAAAGACATTCAATTCTGCTCAGGTGAAAGACTTGCTAAAGCTGCATAAGTTTCACTGTCATGATATCGAGGCCAAGATCCCAACATCCATGAATTCCTGCAAGGGTGTTATCACTTGCAGGGATCTCATGGTGATGAGTGAGGAAGAAATCATACAGGAACTTGCTCATCAGGATGTAATTGATGCCAAATTCATCACTCGTTATCAGGAAGGTGTAAGGACGAAGACAGCCACAGTTATCCTCACTTTTGGCAAAGTTTTGCTACCTACAAATGTCAAAGTAGGATATGAAATTGTAAATGTAAGACCGTACATCCCGAATCCCCTTCGTTGTTCAAAATGTCAGCTCTATGGACATCATGAAAAGGCTTGTCGGGCTTCCAACATCGTGTGTGGCAAGTGTGCGGCTGTAGGTCACTCTGCTGACAACTGTACATCCGAGACTGAGTGCTGCTTTCACTGTAAGGATGCTCACTCCACTTCCTCGAGGGTTTGTCCCAAGTGGAAGGAGGAGAAAGAGGTCTGCACAGTGAAAGCGACTGAGGGCATATCCTTTTACGATGCTAGGAAGAAGGTGAAGGAGTTGCATGCAACTCCCAAGCCTAATGTCCCCTATGCATCGGCGGTTGTGTCCCGTCCCGTGATGTGCACTGTGGAGACACAGACTGACCTTACCTTCGCTCCACATGCCACATGCCCTACCTCTAAGTCTAGACCCCCTGTACGTTCCAACTCTCTTACAGACATCCCTGTCGCCACTTCTTACTCTCAGGCTGCCGCTGCTCCTTTGCAGTCGGTGCGGCAAAAATCGAAGCCCGACAAGTCTGATAAGATTAATCTGACCACCCTCACAAAACAGTCTCGTCCTCACGTTCTTCCAGTTCCCACTCCAGCGAGGGAGAGGAAGGTTAGCTCTTCCTCGGGGGAGTCTGGGAACCTCTTAATTGACGATAATATGGAGGTTTCCATGAACAAGCACCGGGATAGGTCCCCCGGTAGTCCCTCGCCTTCTGGCGGGCGACAAAAAAAGACGAAGCACACTGGCCCCCAACGAAAATCTTAAACCGCCGCATTCACACTATTACAGTGGAATTGTAGAGGTATTGGGAATAAGTTACAAAATATAGCAATCTTGCTTTCTATACACAGGCCAGACGTTGTTTGTTTACAGGAGACGTGCCTGGAGGATCATCCTGATCCTCCACAGTTCAAACACTACCACTCGTATAGAAGATATGAAGGTCACGGAGTTGCCATTTACACACACAAATCACACCCACAAACGGAAGTGATTCTAAATTCTACTCTGGAAGCTGTCGCGTGCAGAGTAAAATTTAATAACAAGTATCTGTCTATTTGCTCTCTGTACTGTCCTCCACATGGCCCCATTGATAGTGATGCTTTAAATTCACTAGTGGAACATCTGCCTGGAAATAAGTTAGTGTTGGGCGATTTTAACGCCCATCACTATCAATGGGGTAGCTTGAGGATTGATGGTCGTGGGAAGCAAGTAGCCGACCTAATACTACAGTCCAACCTCTGTCTTCTGAACGATGGTAGAGCGACTCGTGTAGATGATCGTACTGGTAACTTTTCGGCCATTGACTTATCTTTGGCCTCCCCTGGTATACATCAAGATCTCTCATGGGACCCTTACGACGACTCCTTGGGAAGTGATCATTTACCCATCTGTCTTTCTTATACACGCGACATCATTTCGGACCCTCCACCTCCAAAATTTAACTATAAGAAAGCAGATTGGGGATCCTTCTCAAGGATCGCCAATTTAGATATATCTGGGGAGACCATAGATGTTAAGGTCGAAAATATAACCCAATCCATATTACACGCAGCTGAGGCTGCTATTCCCAAGACTTCTACAGTTCATGCAAAGCATAGAGCACATTGGTGGACGCCGGATTGCCGACAAGCATTAAGAAAACGCAATAGGAGATACAGGATTTTTGATAGTCAGCCCACTGAGGAAAATTTTATTGCATACAAACAGGCACGGGCTGAGGCAAGGAGAATAACAAGAAGGGCCAAACGTGACTCCTGGCGGTCCTTTGTGTCCACGGTGACTCGTACAACACCATTACGTAAAGTCTGGTCCACCATAAGAATATTAAATAATAAAGGCCCATATTTCCCCATTACCACCTTGCAAGTAAATAATAACATCTATGACGAGCCCGTGGACGTTGCTAACATCCTCGCCAGGAGTTTTTCTCATGCAAGTAGCTCAGCCAATTATGACCCGCGTTTCCAACATCATAAACGCACGGCTGAGCTACAGATATTAGACTTTGCCACAGAAGACGTAAACTCCCCGTACAACCAAGAGTTTACGCTAGATGAACTGCTCCTTGCCCTTAAATCCTGTAAAGACACCAGCCCTGGACCAGACACCATCACGTACGGTATGATCCAGCATCTTAATCAGGACAACCTGATTAAGATGTTAGCATTGTACAATGAGATTTGGGCGTCTCGAACGTTCCCAAACTCATGGCACTTTGCGCACGTCATACTGATACCCAAAGAGGCTGGTCGTCTTATGAATCCCACTTCATTTCGTCCTATTGTGTTGACTTCTTGTCTATGTAAGGTCATGGAACGAATGGTTAACAATAGGCTTCTTTTTGTTTTAGAGTTGAAGAATTTGTTAAATGATCAACAATGTGGCTTCCGTAAATACAGAAGTTCACTAGATCATTTAATGAATTTGGAGCATTGTATTGCAGAGGCATTTGCCAATAAAGAATTCATGATAGGGGTGTTCTTGGACATCCATAAAGCCTATGACATGACATGGCGACACGGTATATTAATGAAGCTCTATGCTTATGGTTTAAGAGGAAATTTGCCTGTTTTTATTTCAAATTTCTTAAGGGACAGAACTTTCTCTGTCAAATTGCCCCGTAACGTAACATCGGATATATTTATCCAGGAAAACGGGGTGCCGCAGGGAAGTGTGCTTAGTCCTACTTTATTTAGTTTATGATCAATGATATTCTGTCATCAGCTCCCATCCCGAGGAATCTTAAATACTCACTCTACGCTGACGATTGTGCAATATGGCACTCTTCCCGTAATGCACAATTTTCGGCTGGGCGGATTCAAGCAGCCCTTGACTCCGTCCACCAATGGGTCTTGCAGTGGGGATTTAAGTTTTCCGTACGTAAGTGTGCCGCCATAGTTTTCACTAATCGTAACGTACCTAATTTGTGCTTAACTTTGGATAATCAGGCGGTACCTTTTCAAAATTCTGTAAAATTTTTAGGAATACATTTTGATCGTAGAATGAATTTTAAACTTCACGTTAATACTTTGCTTGCTCGTTGTGATAAACCGTTAAATGTCCTCAAGTACCTAGCGGGTACTACCTGGGGTGCCGACAGAAAATCTTTATTAATGGTGTATAAGTCCCTTATTCGATCAAAGCTAGACTATGGCGCACAGGTGTATGGCTCGGCATCTGATGCCACGCTGAAAGGATTGGATGTGTTACAGAATAAATGCTTGCGAATGTGTCTTGGAGCTGTACGGTGTACCCGTGTGGCTCGTATGGAAGTGGAGGCGAATGTGCCTCCCCTCCGTATTCGCCGTGACCACCTGGCCTTGTCCTACGGCATAAGGACATTAAGAAAAAGTAATATCGGCAATGTGGCCTGTACACCCCTGCGTCAATACTACCACCTTCTGCGGGGGTGCGTCGGCCACTTGCCGCTCGCCTCCACTTACTGACTCAGGAGCTTGATGTGGACCCCAGTGACTGTGACAAGTTGGTGCTTAAAAATATAGCGCCTTGGGAGCCACCCGGCTTTACAGTCGATGTTACATGGCTCCCAGCACCAAAGGCCAAGGCGCCGGAGGCGGAGGTCCACCACTTGTTTCGTAACATCATTGTTCGTCACTTGGGGTCCCATCAATTGTACACCGACGGCTCCAAGTCGAGTGAATGTGTGGGTGCAAGTGTGTGGTCGACTGAATGTGCCCTCAGGTATCGGTTGCCGACTCATACATCTGTGTTTACTTCAGAACTTTTTGCTATTGACAAAGCCATAGACTATGCTCTCACTTCTAGACATGACTCATTTGTCATATTTTCAGATTCAAAATCAGCCCTTCAGGCAATTGCATCTTGCACTACGGACTCTCATGAGATCCAGGGCCGCATCGTTAATAAGTTGCATTCATGCAACAAGTCATTCACGCTGATCTGGGTGCCTGGTCATTGTCGTATCTACGGCAATGAGCAGGCTGACTTACTTGCAAAGTCGGCTGTGGAGCTCGAGGAGACTTGGGACGTTCCTCGTGATCTACGGTCGAGTCTATCTCTCGGAAAGAAATCAATAAATCTTCTGTGGCAAGGTCAGTGGACCAGACTAAATATTCCAACTTGTAAGCCGTACCTGGGCGACTGGGACACTGCCAACCGTCCCAGTCGCCTAGAAGAAAAAGTGTTGGCACGGCTACGGCTGAATGCCACCGTTTTAACCCACATAAAACCATATATGGAAAGACGCTTCCCACCGCACTGTGACATCTGTAATGCGGTGTTATCTATCAGTCATATCATCCTGCGCTGTCGGCGATTTATTCGTGAACGCGCTTCACTTATGAATTACTGCAGCGCAGTAGACGTCCCCTTGACCCTTTCCACCATCCTGGGTGATGGGGACATTGTTATGACTGATAAATTGATGGCTTTCTTGAGAGAGACCGGACTGATCAGAGTGATGTGACTTTTTTACTGTGTGGTTATGGTTTTTATGAACAGTAAATATGTATATATTGTAATATTAATTAGGGTTGACAGTTGACATATTTTAAATAGTTCCTCCTCCCACCGATCTATTTCTAATATAGATGTCCCCTACATTAAGCCAAGTTCCTTGCCTGACAGTCACCAGCTGATGAGTGCAAGTGTGCAGTATAGGAAGGTATTGGGCCCTTGCAGTCGGTGGTAGTCTGCTGGGCGAGGTTCTTCAATTTTTGTATAAATTATGTAAATACATTATATTATCTTGCTTAAGTTATTCTAATTAGGGTCGACAGCTGACGTATATGGAAATGTTCCTGACTCGTCTGGTTCCCTTTCATATATTGATGTCCCCTATATTAGGTTGTGCCTCGATTGACAGTCATCAGGTGATGAGTGCAGGTATGTAATGTAGAAAAGCATTACATATCTGCAGTCGATGGTGTTCTCTTGGTCGAGGCTTTTTGAATATTAGTGTAGGCCTAGTTATTTGTCTCTTAGGATTTAGTATAGGTTAGCGATTTGTCTGTTAGGTGGTTAGTTTTAGGGTCTTTAAATTAGGTATTTTGTTTATAAGTAATATAAGGTTAAAAATATAAAAAAATAAATAAAAATAATAAAAATAAAACTACAAAAAAATAAAATAAAAATTATTATATATATATATGTACGTGTGCATGAAAGTGTGTATGTTCATATGCATGGATGTGTGTATGTATGTATATATATATATGTTTGTATATATATGTATATATGTGTCAATATATATACATATATATATATTTGCCTTAATGACCAGAGGCTTCGGCCTCAATGGTCGATAGGAAAAAAAAAAAAAAAAAAAAAAAAAAAATGATGGAGACAGTTTTTTGTGGGTTGGCATTGGGACAGGGTGTGTTTGGATTTGAGAGGGAGGAGAAGCAGTATTTTGTTTATTGTATATATTTCTGAACATCCTTCTTTCACTTCATATTAGCATCCAATCGCAAGTATTACTGTATTATTATCATTATTATATTGTCGCAATTGAGTACAGTTTAGTTATCTTTTTGTATAATTTTATTTCTTTCGTTTGGCAAGTTTGTTCTCAGACTTTCGTGTGATTATTCAGGGTATTATCAGGTTGATTTTTTCCCTCATTCTTTTTTGTTTTTCATTATCTCATTGTAAATATTGTAAATATTATTAGCTTGTATTATATTAATGTATTTTTCATTGTGTTTATTTTGTCTGCTAACGTCAGCTAATTTTATTTACTTTCAGACCTGCGTTGTGAAATTGGAGTTAGTTTTGTTTATTGTTTTTCATCACCTAACCATTTTTTCAGGTCCCTTTTCACTCTGATTTTCTTAGTTTTTACGTAGTCAGATTGTTATCTTGTTGTGCCTACAGATAGATATCTCTGTCTGTCTATCGGTCTAAGTCAGAGTAGTTTAGGTCTGCTATTAATTCCATGTAGTCCCACACACCCTTTTTCATGGTCGGTATATCGGTGACAAAATGGCATGCCAATTGGTCTTTGTCAGGAAGGAGGGTGAATATACGTCCCACAGGATGAAAAATAACAACAGCTGATGGACTTCTTAAGTCAAAGTCCAACCAGTAGGTTAGGTGAAGCTCGACTACCTTGATCAGCAGCCCACCCCCTTCTCGGGGCTAATAGTCTGTGCCTGTCTCCGTTCCATCTATGGATGGATCTTTCATTCCTCTGCAACTTGACTGCCGGTTCTCATCTTATTGACCACAGTAGCCTGCCTGTCAAGCTGCCTTACAGTATAATCATCTGATGGGCATCTTGCGTAGGTGCTATTTTTCTCTCTCCTCATAACATGTTGTGCATTTCTGCTTGTAGGCCTCTACCGTATAGCAAGATGTCACAATATTAGGAAGCATGGGCAGTTAACACCCTTGAAAAGACGGGGAGAGAAGAGAAAAGGGAGGTGAAAGTAAGAGTTAACAAAAAAAGATGTTCAAGGAACCAAAGGTAGTAAGTGGAAGAGGGAGGGATTAAATAACGCGAACTGCGCTGAAAGTCATTGCAGGTTGACTTGTATATCAGCATGCAACTAGTTAGCAGGTGTAAGGGCTTATGATCTCGTTACTGTTATGATCACTTAAGAGAATGACAGCTTCCATTTTGAATTTCATCATATAAGGTTAACCCTAATTTTTATAGGGTTACATGGTTATGTGCTACAAGGACCATGAGTTTATGGGACACCCAGCTTGGTGACAAAGTAGGCCGTTGTACCCTATCTAGACGACGGGTCACCAAAAGGAACCTCTCTACCAACTCATGTTGAATCTGTAATGAAGCTGCTGCTTTCATCTATATACCCGGCACACAAGCTAGGAAGGTAGAATTTTAATATTATTCTCTGCTAGCTGCAATGAAGTCTTTCAATCTTTTGCCAGACGCCTTAACCCCTAGGCACTGTTTGACATGTATAGCCATCACAATTTGGGATGAGGAGCACTGCTGGTTGACGTGTATACAGTAGGTGCAAGCATCTTCCCCCACACCCTTTGAACCTGCGACCATTTTCTACGTCAACCACAGGGTAGGTAGGTACCCTACTGATGCGTGGCTCATTCTGTACACGGCACTGGTAGTGTAGAGTGATGTCTTCCTCATCCTCCTTGTCCAAGTACATCCCTCTCAGTGCGGGGTCGATTACATCATTGACCCCTGCGAAAGTTCTTCCCTTACCGCCAGGAAAGGGCTCAATGGCAGTGCCATTGGTCATGCCTTGGACGACACAGTGTCCTGACGTACAATGAGTGAGAGTACTTCTGAAGAGAAAAGAAGTTACCATGTGGAGAGTGAACTCTCTCTCCCTCCAACCCTTTCCCACTCTCAGACGCCCGAAAATGCTCTCAAATGCTGCAGGAGGAGGGCAGGGCCTTCGACAGTGATGAGTTCATTTAAGAAGAGGAGGTTGATGACCCAGCATACCAGGCAGGTGAGTGTGAAGTTGGCGGTCAACTGGAAAATAAAGGCTGACGAGCCGTCTCACCGCCGCTCATGCAGCATGTTCGCCGCTGTCTCACCCTCGAACATCGAGCTTCGCCTAAGCCTCTTACTTCAAGGGCCAAATCACCACAACCGGGCCCTTCAGGAATGGAATGTTCCACACGGGCCCCACGTCATGTGACTTAGCAGGCAGCATCTCCCCAGGGAAGGCCCGCATCAGGTGACACATCATTCCCATACTTCCCCACCTTCCACACCTCTCCCTCTCCTACCCTATCACCCCTTGCCCATGGGCTTGCACACACTCAGAAAATTCATGCTGACCATGGCACAGCCCATTAAACCAGGTGTTGGCAGAGTCGATACCTTTGTATGGCAGGAAGGAGCAGGATTTGAGCCCTCTGTGCCTGTTTTCGATAAGGAAGGGGCAGTTATCAGGAGGATAAGCTTCCCCCCACGCCCTGGACTATTAGCAATATTTTCAGGGTGATATTCACCACTGCAATTATGCAATACCTGGTAGATGAAATTAATTTCCACCAGGCTGTGAGTGTCCGGTGGCTGGACGTGCCTGCCAGTGAAAGCATGCACATGAGGGACTGGATACCTGTGGAGGTGGGGGAGTTGTTTGTGTGGCTAGCCCTTACCATGTTGATAGCACAAGTAAGAAAACATGTGCTCCATGACTATTGGTCGGTTGATGAACTCTTTGGCACATCTGTCTTCGGTAAGTATATGGCCCATAACAGGTACCTGGCAATCCTAAGATTCCTGCAGTTCAACAGAAATTATGGGCTTCCACCGAGTGACAGGTTATGGAAAATTAGACCCATCCTGACAATGCTCAAGGAGTCATTTTTCCATGGTTTTCCGTCCATTTCAGAAAGTGGTTATTGACGAGTCACTGGTGTTATTCTGGGGCAAGTAGGCATGTATTCAGTATGTGCCATCCAAGCATCACCGCTTTGGACTAAAACTCTTTGTCCTTTGTGACTACAAAACTGGATATATGCTTGATGTGGTACAGTAGTTTATTCAACTACAAATGTTGATATGCCTAGTGACGTTCCTCACAGTTTCTCGGCATCGGTCGTGAAAGTGCTGATGGAAAGGTATTTCAACAGCACCACACTCTGTACACCGATAATTATTACACAGCCCCGGCGCTGACCAAGTATTTGTTTGAACATGGTATTTGAACCTGTGGAACTGTCCAGGCAAACAGAAAAAAAATTTCACTGTATTCTCAGCAAATACTGAGAAAGGAGCCCGTCTTACCAAAAATGTGACAACATGTTAGCCCTTCTCTGGCGTGACAAGAGATGGGTTAACATGTTGTCAACAGTACATAAAGGTGTGTTTGAGGAAACGGGAAAGACAGACTACAGGACCAGGGAACCCATATTGAAGCCAGATGCTGTCAGTGATTATAATATCAACATGCGTCTTATTTATAAGTCGGACATGCAGACTGGTGAGGTTGATTGTCTTTGTATGTCCTGCCAGTGGAACAAGAAATTGTTTTTACATCTTGATATCGCCGTCTTGAACAGTTTCATACTGTTCAAGGAGATTGTCAAGAAACCTTTCTCTCTATGAGAGTTTGAGAGAAAGCTTGAAGAATATTCAAAAGCACAGGTGCCAGGTGTAAGGCGGGGGATGCAGACAGCACCCACAGCTGACAGGCTAAGCTGTGCCGAGTATTTTCGGTAGCACAGGCTGGTAGAGATTGGCCGCACCATTGCAGGTCGTCAGGTGTACAGGTGGTGCTATGTCTGCAACACCACCAAACGCCATCCCTCAGCATGAAAAGAGATAGCCTACCAATGTGCGGAATGCAAGGTCCCTCTATGCCCTTAATGTTTTGGCGAGTATCACTCCGAGCGTGAATACTGAGCAGGTGCGTGGGAAATTGTAAATAGTAAACAGGTATGCACATATGTGTTATTCTTTATACATAAGAGAAATGTAAGATATAAGTTATATCTAGTAAGTGTTATACAATAAGTGTTATTGTTTATGGTTATTGGTGAAGTAATGATTGGAAGTACCTTGAGTTGGCTTACCTGTTACATGAAAGAACTCCACCAGTGAGCGAGCCAGAAAGAAAAAGACCTGGTTGGCTGTAACTAATTTGTTTTCCCTCGCTACTCAGAAAATAATGCTAATTACGAGAGCATAACCGTTTTTGTGATATGAAGTACAGATAATGTAAGTAGTGTATAACATTAGTAATATTTTCATGATGACCCTGATTAATACAAATCAGTCTGAATTTTAGTACAAGTAATTACCTCATATTCAAGCAGACTGCATGAAACAGCCACAGCATTTACTTCTCAAGTGGAATTACCCGTCATCGTGATGTCAAGTGCAGTTATAAGTGTCCGAAATTACTATATTTGACACAACAAGTGAGTACAGAAAATCAAAGAGCTATTCTTGTCCCACACACCTATGGGGCATACTTGCACTATGAAACAGGTAGAAAACCCTACGGGGAGCCACATGAACAGGATAGTAACTCATCTTTATGACGATGAGTAAGGAAAAGTAAAAAAAAAAAAAAAAAAGTGTAGAAAATATCAAGTTCCTTCGAAGGACACCCGGGCAGTGTTACAATCACCATTCCGGTCAGTGCTGCCAACGCTAGCCAGCCAGTCCCAGGTCATCTGTCAGTGGCGCGCACTCGGAAGCAGCCTTCCAAAACACAGAAAACCAGTCATCTTTGTATTGCTGAAAAATTTTCATGCACCACTAATGATGATGCTGAACTAGTCACCAATAAATGACACCAGTGTAATGAGGATTTTAGAGATTATAGAGAAATTGGGTAGTGTGATCTTATTAGAGAGGTCGTAAGCAGTTAGATATTAGCACACCTTGCGGACCACTCAACCTCATCTGAACCACTCCTTGGAGGACAGCAAAATTCAAACTCAAAATAACTTAACCTAAGATCTACTATGTATTAAGAACTGAGATACAGATTACTCTTCTAACTGGAAGTGATACCAAACAAAATATAATGCGGATCTATAACGACAGAAATAGGAATCTTCTCAAACTGAATATTCAAAGAATACTGTTACTTTTCAGAAATATGAATCTTCTCAAAACTAAATTAATATTCAGTAATGATGATTTACAGTATAACTCCAGAAATATGCATCTTTACACACTAGATTAATATTCAAAGAATACTGATATGCATGGATATAGTCCCGTGGTCTCTGACGGACTCGTCGGGAATGAACCTAAAGATTATCACCAAAGAATACTCTCTAAGACTAAATACACGATAATTGAAGAATCTTATATAAACTAGACACAATAGTCAAAATGACCAATAATCACTTAGATTATAATCAAATGGACAAATGGACCAGCCGATATTCACTTTGATTCCATGAACTAAAGTGGGAGGGGGATTTGGTGTGCCAGCGGCTAGGCCGCGGCTAGAACGGCCGAATTCTTGGGATGCGAGCCACGGCCCACCATAACTCTCGTCTGCAACAATGAAAAGGAGTGATGGTCTGAATTGTTTGGCGCGGCTTCACGCCTTTTATAAACATCAATACAGTATTCGGGAATTGGCTAAAATTTTAAATGATTACTTTATACTATCATCGATTCTCTAAGATCTTCAAAGAATACAAAAGATACGTATGCATTCAACATACGTAGAAAAGTGACTTACGATGTTGAAATTTTGGTATTAAAAATACATGAACTTTAACCATAATGAAGCCAAATTAATTAAGAATTCAGACAGTTTTATTACTCTTTGTCGGTTACATGCCTAAGTGACTTCAAACAGGCTCTCCCAGTCCATCTCTCGTCGCGCCAAGACCTCCCGGCGGGACCAGCTTCCACAGCAGCCATATCAGCCGAGGGATGGGCTTGTCATTTCTATCTGAGGGAGTGCCCTGGTCTGCCCACCAGGAGGTCGAGGCTCCTCCGCCCTAGGCTCCGGCCGACGACCCTCCCTCCTCCACGACCTGGACCGGGGCTGTGCCATCTGCGATGACCAGGACAAGGCCTCCCCTCTGTGCTTCCACCTGCTGCTGCTGGAGAGCTGGGCGAGTCTTTTTTGCCCTTTCTACCAGGGGCAAGGGGGTTGAGGGCAGCGTCAAGGTGTTTCCATCTGAGCTCGTCGGCGCCTCCTCCATCGGCGCCGCGCTGTCTACCGGGCTCTAGTTCCGCCCTGCCCTCTTTCGATCATCGTGCTGCTGGCCTCATCATCCACCGCCAAGCCCCGCCCACACTCGTCGATCATCGGGCAGCCGATCTCACCACCAACCATCGCACCTTCCCCTGCCTCTGCCGCCTTTCCCTCATTCGCCAGTTTGCTGTCCCCACTATGCTCTAATTGAAGAGCTTGTTCCTGATTTTTCCCTGACGGTCTCTCTGTTTGCCCGTGCCCCAACAAGTGCGGGGCGAATATTTCAACACAACACACACGCAAGCAGGATTCAATGACATAAATTTCGCGCTCCACAAATAACAATCTTCAATATTCTTACTTCAGACATTCTCAGTTCACCACAGCATAGTTCAAAAGAGGAAATCTATTATCTTCGGCAGGTAAATCTCTAGATTAGAATATAAAGTGAAGATATTCGCGATGTTTTACCTCTGCTAAATTTCGCGATTACATGTCTTTGTTGTCAAGTAGCTGGTTCATTATTCACATTAATACTTGACTTAGTACTGTCAATATCAGAATCATGTTCACATTATGAATATCAGCTAAGACTAGACTTAAATGTAGAACTTAACGGTTAAATCTTGAGCTATACTTATAATACTTAAACTTAAGATTATATTTACAATACTAGTTAATACTAACCTATGCTAATACTTAATATTATGGTGCTACTTCTTCATCCTATCCTTACTTATCAACGGGACCACTTGGAGATACTTTCAGGAAAAGTTGTTGAGTCTTATTCATTTTTACTGTTTTCTCTAGCTTTTTTTTTTTTATGCGAGGAAGAAGGAACCAAAGGCCGCGAGCCCGCAATTATTGTTCCTTCCAAGACAAAAACAAAATACAAGAGACAGCCAAATTCAAGATTCGATCATTTCGAGATGTCTGGACACACTGCGTTTGAAAGACTGAAGATCATAGGAAGCAGGAAATACAGACAGAGGGAGACAGTTCCAGAGCTGACCTGTTGCATAAATAAAAGACTGGGAGTAACGGTTAACTCTTGCATTGGAGAGTTGGACAGAAAAGGGATGAGAGTTTGCTGCTAGACGGGTGCTACACACCCGTCGTAGAGGTGGAGGAATGCATGTAGACAGTTCAGAGGAGCAGTGACCATTGAAGTAACGATAGAAATGAGATAAAGATGCCACAGTGCGACAACGAGACAGAGATTGAAGGAAGTCAGTAAGAGGAGGAGGATAAATGAGACAAAAAGCCTTTGATTCCATCATATTGAGAAGAGCTGTATGTGGGGAGTCTTCCCATGTATGAGAGTTGTATTCCACACAGGGGCGGATAAAACCCCTGTATAGAGTCAACAATTGTGCAGGGGTAAAGAAGGAATGGAGGCGGCTTAGCACACCTTCTTGGAAGCAGATTTTACAAGAGATGTAATATGATCTTTCCAAGATAAGTCCCGAGTAAATGAAACCCAAAGCATGTTCAAGGATGATACAGGATTAAGCTGAATATTATTAACCCGCCCCGTCCCGGAGACGTGAATTCACGTCCTCACATGATGTGTACTCATATCCCGGAGATATAAATTAATGCAGCAACATTGCAAGGTCCCTAATTTGCACAGTTTTCAATTTTCGCGAGTGATTTCGCGAGTGATTTTTGGCACGTATACATGGGACACCTTCCTCTATTCCTCTACAAAATGCCAAGCAGGGACAATGCCTTACACCGCATAACCTCTCCCCCACCCCCTGCACGCCATTGTCTCGGCAATTCACCTGTTACCAGTGACCTGGCCAATAAAGACATTCAGGGCCAGAGTGATTCCCCAGTCGATGACAATGTGGAGGACAAAGTTTACATAGCATTAGAGGAAGAAACAGTCTGAAAAGATAGTCAGGTAATGTGGGAAAAAAAGGTCTTGAATGGTGATGAGTTAGTGAGTGAAACAATGCTTATAATGCCTATATTACTGTTTGAAAACCAATAAACTCTTGTACTACATATAAATTCGTACCAAGTAAATAAATAAATACTGTTTATGAGTGGATAAAATAGTTACCCTCCCATAGAACTCGTTTTCTTTGGTGCCAGCCTGTTAGAAAACCATGTCAGGTAAGGAGGTACTCGTACCTGGACCGAGTATTTTAAACCTCAGTTGAGCGATTTCTCTATGAAATTTCGATGTTTCTCACCAAAAGCGAATGTTTGAGCCCAAAAAAATAGGATCCAAAAATGTCGGGACTGGGGTGTACCACTGCCCAGAAAACGTTGGGATGGGGCGGGTTAAACATTATTGGGTATACCTATTTTGTCGGGTTGATAGGTGTAAAAACTGAGTCTTTGATGCATTAAAAACAACTAGATTTGTTTTTACCCCAGTCAGAGATACGATCCAAGTCAGACATTAGGTGTGCCATAGCTTCGTCCCTTGTTAGTTGAAGTAACTGCTGAGACGGACGTTGCAGGAACCGAATGGATAGGTGAAGGGTGGAGTCATCAGCATATGAGTGGATAGGGTTAGATGTACAGCTCAGAAGGTCATTGATGAATAAAAGGAAGAGAGTTGGTGATAGGACAGAGCCCTGAGGAACACCACTGTTTATAGATCTACGAGAAGAACAATGGCCGTCTACAACAGTGGCTATAGAACGACCAGAAAGCAAGCTAGAGATGAAGGCACAGATAGGATAGAAACCGTAAGAGGGCAGTTTGGAAATTAAAGATTTATGCCAGACTCGATCGAAAGCCTTTGAGATGTCAAGGACAATGGCAAAGCTTTCGCCAAAGTCCCGAAAGGAGGATGACCAGGAGTCTGAAAGGTAGGTGAGAAGATCGCCAGTGGAGCGTCCCTGACGGAACCCATAATGATGATCAGAAAGAAGGTTGTGATAGGAAAGATGCTTCAAAATTTTTCTATTAAGAACTGACTCAAAAACTTTTGAGATACAGGATGTTAAAGCAATTGGACGATAGTTAGAGGGTTGGGAATGGTCACCCTTCTTTGGGACTGGCTGAATGAGAGCAAACTTCCAGCAAGATGGAAAGGTATAAGTTGATAGACAAAGGCGAAAGGGTTTCCCTAGGCAGGGCATAAGCACAGATGCACAGTTCTTGAGAACAACAGGAGGGACTCCATCCGGCCCATATGCCTTGTTAGTATTGAGGCCAGCGATGGCAGAAAATACATCAGCTGAAGACATTTTAATGTCAGCCATGAGGAAGTCAGAGGGAGGAAGTGATGGAGGATCAGCACCGGAATCGTCTAAGGTGGAATTGGAGGAGAAAGTCTGTGCAAAGAGATCTGCTTTATCAGTAGAAGAAATAGCTACAGAGTCATCAGTGTAGAAAAGAGGAAGGATGATGATGTAAAGTTGTTAGAAAGGTTTTTGGCAAGGTGCCAGGAGGAGCGGGAAGAATTCGATTAGGAGAGTTGAGAGCGTTTAGTACAGATGAAATTATTTTTAGCAGAACGAAGAACAGACTTAGCACGATTCTGGGCAGAAACATATAAAAGATGTGATTTAGGGGTGGGTTGGCTCTAGTACCTTTTATAAGCCCTCTCCTTGTTTCGGACAGCATTTGAACAAGCGTGATTAAACCAAGGCTTTCTTGCATTAGTCAGAAGATATGAGAAAGGTATGCTTTCATGCCCGAGAGAATAACTTCTGTAATGCGCAAGGCACACCCAGATGGCTCCCGGCTATGGAAGCAATAATCATTCCATGGAAAATCAAAGATGTACTGCCTGAGGGCCTCCCTATCTGCAGCTCCAAAGTGCCACAGACATCGTGTCTTTGGAGGGTCCTCAGGCCGTACCGGAGCGATAGGACAGGTTAAGGTGATAAGGTTGTGATCGGAGGAGTCTAATGGAGAGAAAAGATTAACAGTGCAAGCAGAAGAATTAGCAGTAACGAAGAGATCAAGTATGTTGGAGCTCTCTCCAAGGCAGTCAAGGATACCGGTGGGGTGCTTTACAAGGTGCTCTGGGTCATTAAGGATGAAAAAGGTGTAGGTCAGTTCACCAGGTGGATCATGAAAGGAGAGGAGAGCCAAAGGTGGTGATGAACACTGAAATCTCCTAGAATGGAGATTTCAGAGAAAGGAGAAATGGATAGAATGTGTTCCATCATAGAAGTAAGATAGTCAAAGAATTTTTGATAGTCAGTAGAATTAGGAGATAAGTAAACAGTGCAGATATATTTAGTCAGAAAATGACAGGAAAGCCGAAGCCAGAGTGTAGAGAATTCAGAAGAATCGAGTTCAGGAACACGAGAACAAGATATGTCGTTGCGTACATATACGCAACATCCACCTTTGGCTTTGAAATGAGTATAGAGAAAGTAGGAGGATACAGAAAAAGGTTTGCTGTCAGTTGCATGAGACAGCTGAGTCTCAGTTAGAAAATGAAGGTGAGGTTTAGAGCAGGAGAGGTGGTGCTCAACAGAGCGAAAGTTAGAGGAAAGGCCTCGAATGTTGCAGAAATGAAGAAGGAGAGTCTGACAGTGGTTCCAGGCAGCTCGAGTCGTCACCGGGAGAGGGGCGGAAGGTGGGGGCATTTATGGTTCCCTCCCGTGGGGACTCCGAGGCCACTTGTAGTGCTGCCATGACCTTTTTATATATTTTGGAAAAGTGTTGATAGTTAGAGAAACTTGTATTGGAGAGCATGCTGGTCTACTCTCTGTGTTACTGAGACACTGAAAAAGTTCAGCAAAAGGGGATGGTCGGGACCTAGTTCCGAGGGCTGATGAAACGGGAGCTCCAGCTCTCCCTGTCACCAGCTTTCCATCCACCTTGGGAGTACTGCCCTGCTCGACTAGTGCTACAGTCAACCATAGTTTGGCAGATATTAGGGTTTGAAGTAAGGATATTTTGTCCAAAATCACAGAAATCTTCCATAACAAGGAGTGGGCGACGTGAGAAAACCCCCCAGCGTGTGGTGTTTATCCCATAATGGGTGGTCACAAACAAATCGCCTCAATGTCGCCCTGTCCCCCTCAATTTCTCTGCCCTCCTCCCAGCTCACACCCCCTTGTCTAATATACCTCTCCACTCCACCCCTACATCTAATCCTCGGCCTCCCTCTCCATCTTCCCTCCTCAACCTCACTTACTGCACTCTTCTCATTAGTCTCTCGCTCTCCATCCTATCCACATGGCCAAATCACCTCAGTGTTTTCTCCAAATACTTTCTATGACCTTCACATCCACACCACAGTGCTCCTTCACTTCCTCATTTGTCAGTCTGTCTCTCCATGCAACTCCACGTGCTCCTCAGATAATTTATTTCCACTGCACTCACTCCTGACTTGTGTGTCCTTCCAACAAGGTCCAAGTTTCACTTCCGTATGTTAGAGTTGGTATCATGATACTATCATGCAACGACTTTTTTATTTCCATTCTCACTTTCCTATTTTTAGTCACTGCTATTAAAAAAAAAAAAATCTCCCTTGTTGTACCCTTTCAAGCACTTCATACTCCAAACTTCAATCCCTACTCATCACACTATCCAAGTACGTAAATGCACCCACATTTTCCTTTTCTTCACTATCCATCCTCACTGTACATTCAGTGACTTCATTTCTTTCGAAGCCCATAACTTTATTCTTTTCTACATTCACTTTTGGAGTCCGTTTCTTACATACTGTTCGAAATTCATTCACCAAGACTTGCAGTTCTCCTTCATTCTGAATTTACAATGCAGTATCATGTGCAAACAACAGAACAGGAAGTTTCTAAACGCTACTGTCTCTCTTTAGATCCGCTCCAACATCCACTACCCTGCTTTGTATCTCTTTTATAACCACATCTGTATACTGTACAGACTGAACAGCCATGGAGACATGACACATCCCTGTTTGAATCCAACATTCAGACAGAATAATTCACTCAGGTCACCATACACACTCACTGCAGCCTTAGCACCCTCATACATACTCTGCACAGCATTCAACAACTTCCCATCTACTCCATATATTCTTAATACTTTCCCAAAATCCTTGTCTATCCACCCTGTCATATGCTTTCTCCAAATCCATGAAGGCCGTATACAACTTCTTTCTCTTCTTTAGAAACTTTTCCACTTAAAACGGAAAGATGAATATCTTACCTACAAAAGCCCTTTTCCTAAAAACCACCCTGTTCCTCTCCAACTAATACCTTTATTTCTCCAGCTCTGTCCATAAGTATCCTACCATATACTTTTCCTATTACACTGAGAAGACAAAAGCCCCTATGATTACCACACACTTCAGTGTACCTGCGGCGATAGCCAGCAGGTCAATGAGTGGCCAGCATTCTTCTTCTTCTTCTTCTTGCAGATCTGTTACTTGTTAAAAGGAGGCCTTTGAAGACAAAAGTGGTACCATATTTGGTAATCTGACATGGAGAATCCAAACCTTCCATCAGCTGACACATAAGGTGGCGCCATCTAGTGACAACTTTTGTAAAAGTGCTTATTTTAACCCTTCTTACGTCAGATGAAAAAATTGTAACCCACAACGACATGGGGGTCTTCAAGGACCTCAACTTAATTTTTGGAGTTTTTCCATATGCACAAAGTTACAGATGTTAAATTTTGTACACATGTTGCCAACGAAACGACACGTGTAGTCAATCCACCATGAATCAGTTTTGTGTTTTATTTGTGTGTGTGTGTGTGTGTGTGTGTGTGTGTGTGTGTGTGTGTGTGTGTGTGTGTGTGTGTGTGTGTGTTTTAATGGAAGTAACATTATTATGATTTTCTTCAATTTGTTTTGAAAGTTTGCAAATGTATTGAAAAACTGTAATGGACCAACCTGAAACTTAACAGATAAATCACAGTGGTCTGGCCGGGATTCGTTCCTGGATCCCGAGCTTAATACGCGCGCACGTTACCACTGAGCCAAAGAGAGAATCCCCCCTTTACCTCTAAGCATCGGGGTTTTTTGGCTTTTATACACCCCATTACATCACTCTTTTCTCCCTCTGGTAATTAATTTGGTCAGTTTCGAACACACGTGGTTGCGTGGCACACTGGAGGCCACCATTAGGGAAAGCCCGTGAACCACACAGACAGCTCACCCCCGGGATGTAAGGTTTAAGATACTTTAAACATCATGGCCCTCTAAGCCCCGCCTCACATCCCGGACCGCTGCCAACCAATGAAATGGCCCGAGCTGAGACTTAACAAATTAATCACAGTGGTCTGGCCGGGATTCGATCCTGGGCTCTAGCACTCAATACGCGCGCACGTTACCACTGAGCCAAAGACAGGATCCCCGTTTTATTTCTAAAGCAACGCAGGCCTTTATACACCCCAAAATATAATGTGGCAATCTGTATAATTCTTTTTCATTCAGCATGCTCATAACAGAAGTAATGTATTATCAGTTATAATACCCCCCCAAAATTCTCTCTCTCTCTCTCTCTCTCTCTCTCTCTCTCTCTCTCTCTCTCTCTGTATATATATATATATATATATATATATATATATATATATATATATATATATATATATATCATGAAAATAAAATGACACGAAAAATTTGGTTGAACATATGATCAGAGCATGAACAAGATTGACATTTATATTCAGAGAACCCCTGAATGATATACATATCAGTTAAACATAAACAAGACTGACATATTTACAAGTATAATCAGAAAACTCCTGAATGATTTTAACATCCGATAAATCGCAACAAGTGTCATTATCAGCATCAGAAATGGGAGGATCGTCTACGATTCTCCCCTGCTGACTGTCGAACACCTAAACATTCAGTGACATTATCAATATTATCTAGACTCTGGAAAAAAAAAAAAAGTTACAGAGAATGCAAGGTGGGATACCGGACGAACTCCAATGAAGTCCTCACCCTCTTAACTCCTGAACTATAAGAGTCTTTCTACGCAAATATTGTGTGCTTATGCAGAGTCCAAAGACAAACAGAGTTATGGTTTGCCAGATCCTTAAAAGTGTTAGTGGCTGAATGGCGTCACTGTAAGTACTGTATATGTTGGGGTCATTCTAACCCCACATTGTGTACGAAGGATTAAGCCTATTGCAACATAAAAGTGGTCCCATATAAGGTTATTTAACTTGGAGAATCCAAATTTGTTGTCAGCTGACACCAGTGGTGGCGCCATGAAGCAGCAGAATTAATAAAAGTTCTTTAAGTTCACTGAGACAAAACTGGTCCCATATAAGGTTATTTGACATGGCTAGTTACTTTTTACGGCAAACTGTTCGAAACAAGAGCCTCGCCGCGGGTCCCAGAGCAATTCTACTCTTGTTCTCCTTTTCCTTTGTACGGGGGAATAATTGTACTTGACTTCCAGTCCTCCGAGATTCTACCTTCCTCCCAGGCCAATCTGCACATCTTCCATATCCATTCTACTACCTTCTCTCTCCCATGCATCAGCATTTCACCGCACACTTCATTAATTCCGGGGGCTTTCCTCATTTTGACTTTCCCCATTGCTTCCACCACATCCATCCTACTGATCTCTTCCTTCCTTCTCACCTCCCTCTTTCTCTCAGCCATTCCCCAGCCACTTATGCTCACATTACTTTCATTCTTGTATGTTTAACAGTTTCTTAAAGTGTTCTCTCCATCTTCTCACTTTTTGTCCCTTCTCTCTTCTCCATTGTTGTATTTCATGCTCCTATTAACTTCTTTATCACCCTGCCTAAATCTCTTTACCTCCTTCCAGAGTATTTTCTTAAATTCCCTCCACTTTACACTAAAATTCCTTCCAAATTCCTCATCCGTACTCTTCTTACTCTCTCTTCCTCATCTTTTCACCTCTCTCTTCCTCTCTACATATAACTCTCTCTTCCATCTGTCAACTTCCTCCATGCCCCTGCTGTCCATTCACTCACTATATGCTTTCTGCTTTTGCACCACAGATTGTCTCCCCTCTTCATTCCACCATGCTGTTCCTTGAATCCCCTTTCGTCCTCTCTTCACCCAACACACCACCTCGCGCTCTTCACAGATTTCTTCCATGAATATCTTGCACACACCCTCCACTTCCCCCATCTGCTCCATCTCATATTTTCCCAAATGCTCCTCCACTTCTCTCTTATATTCTGCCTTTTTTCCAACCCCTTGAAACCTTTCTCCCTCCTTGTATGGACTGCTTCCTCCTGTCCTACTTTCCTTCTATTCATCCATTGCACTTGAACCATGACTTTCAGCACCACCAGGTGGTGGTCAGAAAGTCCTCTCCCCCGACCTCTGTATGCTCTTGCATCAAATGCATACTTTGTCATTCTCTCATCCAAAAACACCTAACCAATCATTGCCTATCATTCAATCATTTCACCGCCCACGCTTCTCATCACTTACCACGTATACCTGTGAATCATTTTATGTCTGAAGAGGGTACTGGTTATCACCAACCCTCTCCTTGCACAAATGTTCATTAGTGCACTGCCATTCTTATCCACTTTGGCAGGCATACCCCACTCATCAACTACTGCATCCATCTTCACATTCCCTACTGCTCCGTTCATATAAAAAAAAACTCTCATGCTTTTCAAACTTTTCATTGTGTGTTTCCACATTTCCCCACAACTCATCTTTCACTCTGCTTACGCCATCTTGCATTGGCGCATACACACACTCAGTCGCCCACTTTTGTATTCCTGCTATCAATTTTACTCACAAAATCCTTGAGCAAACTGATCCACACTCTCTTATATTCTCCTACCATCTTTTGCACACAACAATACATACACCTTCTCTCGCCCTCTCATTCTCGCCCACTCCCGCGCATGCAGCCCATCCATACTCCCGCTCTCTCACCTCACCATTTAGTTTCAGTTACTCTACATACGTCCACTTTTGCATCTTCAAGCACCTGGACAATCTAACGTTCTTTCGCTTCATCATTCGCACCCCTTACATTCCAATGTACAATCCTTACCATGTCCTTTGTCCGGTCCTTCATCGTCACCGGTCTGTCTATCCTGGTCCGAGGCCTCTTCTTTTTATTTTTGGTTTGTTGCAATGAAGTATGGCAATATTATAAGGATCAGATTTGTAGTACACGAAGTAAGCTTCTTTAAATAACAAAGCAGTTATTATGTAAGTATTCATTCATTTATAACACCGTTTGTATAAGGAAAGCAGGCTATCAAACAATTCACACTAGTTATTTGTAGCAAGGAAAGATGCATTAGCTAAGCATCACATTAGTGTTATATATAATACTTCAGAGCAAATATGTCACCGATACATACACTAAACAGCTCACCATTGCACTGGAAATAAGCCTGACACACAAAATGTACCGGTTGTATTGCGCCAAAAATTATATATATATATATATATATATATATATATATATATATATATATATATATATATATATATATATATATATATATATATATATCAGATTCTACGATATCATAAGGGTTAATTTGTTTTACCACACAGCATCACAATAGAATCATGGGGCAAATATTGGAAAGAAACCTTCTCTGCATCCAAATCACCCGTCTACCGAGCTGCAGGAGAACTGATGTACCTGGGCATCGAGTTGATAGACGGACTTCATGACGCTATTAAGACAAAGTAAGTTAGTTCCCAACCAGACAGGTAACATATGCATACACAAGAAAATAATGGATCCTACGTAGTTGCCTTAGAAGACTTCATAACACAACTTGTTCAACGGCGTACTTTACCTATTACACCTCGTTATCCCATTTGATATTATTGATGTAAACCTTATTAGTCAATCCACACACATTATAAACTATGTATATATATATATATATATATATATATATATATATATATATATATATATGCTAGGAAAAAGGAACCAAAGGCCACAAGCACGCAATAACTGTTCCTTCCAAGAGAAAAACAAAATACAAGAGAGAGCCAAATTCAAGATCCGATCATTTCAAGATGTCTGGACACACTGCGTTTGAAAGACTGGAGATCACAGGAAACAGGAAATACAGACAGAAGGAGACAGTTCCACAGTTGACATGTTCCATAACTGAAGGACTGGGAGTAACGGTTAACTCTTTCATTAGAGAGTTGTACAGAAAAGGGATGAGAGTTTGCTGCTAGACGGGTGTTACGCGCCCGTCGTAGAGGTGGTGGAAAGCAAGCAGACACTTCAGAGAAGTGACCATTGAAGTAGATATAGAAAAGAGATAAAGATGCAACTGTGCGGCGAAATGACAGAGTTTGAAGGTAGCCAGTAGGAGAAGGGGAGTTAATGAGACGAAAAGCCCTTGACTCCACCTGATGAAGAAGAGCTCTATGTGAGGAACCCCCCACACATGCTAGTTGTACTCCACATAGGGGCGGATAAAACCCCTGTATAGAGTCAACAATTGTGCAGGGGTAAAGAAGGAACAGAGTCGGCTTAGCACACCTAATCTCTTGGAAGCAGAGTTTACAAGAGATGTAATATGATCTTTCCAAGATAAGTCCCGAGTGAATGAAACCCCAAGCATGTTCAAGGATGATGCAGGATTAAGCTGAATATTATTAAATATTATTGGGTACACATGTGGAAAGTTTTGTCGGGTTGATAGGTATAAGAAATGAGTCTTTGGTGCATTAAAAACAACAAGATTATTTTTACCCCAGTCAGAGACACGAGCCAGGCCAGACATTAGGTGTGCCATAGCCTCATCCCTTGTTTGTTGAAGTAACTGCTGAGTTGGATGTTGCGGGAACCGAATGGAAAAGAGAAGAGTGGAGTCATCAGTGTACGAGTGGATTGGGTTAAATGTACAGCTTAGAAGGTCGTTGATGAATAAACGGAAGAGAGTTGGAAGAGAGTTCTTTGAAAGCAGTGATAAGAAACAGGGAAGTGAGCATGGAAGTGAAAAAGTTACTACATGACAGTATTGTGATACCAACTCTAACATACAGAAGTGAAGCTTGGACGTTGTTGGAAGGACACAAGTCAAGAGTGAGAGCCGTGGAAATGAGTTATTTAAGAGGAGCCTGTGGAGTCACATGGAGAGACAGGCTGACGAATGAGGATATAAAGGAGCGTTGTGGTGTGGATGTGGATGTGATAGGAAGCGTTATGAGGAACACACTGAGGTGGTTTGGCCATGTGGAGAGGATGGAGGGTCAAAGACTGACGAAGAGAGTGTATGTGAGTGAGGTGGAGGGGGAAAGAGGGAGGGGGAGGCCGAGGATGAGATGGAGAGATGGGGTGGAGAGGTATATGAGAGAGGGGGGTGTGAGTTGGGAGCAGGGGAGTGAAATGGCGGGGGACAGGGCGACTTGGAGGCGATTTGTTTGTGGCCACCCCAAACGGGATTGAGGCGTCTGGCAATAGATAGATAGATAGAGTTGGTGATAGGACAGAGCCCTGAGGAGCACCACTGTTGATAGATCTATCAGAAGAACGATGGCCGTCTACAAGCGCTGCTAACGAACGACCAGAAAGGAAGCTATAGATGAAGGCACAGATAGAAGGATAGGAACCGCAAGATGGCAGTTTGGAAATTAAAGATTTATGCCAGACTCGATTGAAAGCCTTTGAGATGTAAAGTGCAATGGCAAAGCTTTCGCCAAAGTCCCGAAAGGAGGATGACCAGGAGTCTGAAAGGTAGGTGAGAAGATCGCCAGAGGAACGTCCCTGACGGAACCCATACTGACGATAAGAAAGAAGGTTGTGATATATATATCTATATCAATCTATCTATCTATCTATATCTATCTATCTATCTATCTATATATATATATATATATATATATATATATATATATATATATATATATATATATATATATATATATATATAGGTATGTATATGCACCAACTTCTCGAAGCTCAGATGAAGAAATAGAAACATTCTATGATGACATCTCCCAGATTATGGAAAAAGAAAAGACAACATATATTATACTCATGGGATACTTTAATGCAAAGTTGGGAAGTCGAAAAATGAAGAAGTATGTATGGGATAATTTGAAGTGGGAGAAAGGAATTAAAGAGGGGAAATGCTCGTAAATTTTGCTGAAATGTATAACACGAGAATACTGAACACATTCTTCCACAAAAGAACAGGGAGAAAATGGACCTGGAGAAGCCCAAAGGAGAAACAAAAGAATGAAATCGACTTCATTATAGCAGATAAGAATAACACGATCACAAATGTCACAGTTATCAACAAAGTAAATATAGGTAGTGATCACAGACTGGTGGGATGCACAGCCAGATTCAATTTCAGAAATAAAAGAAAGAAGATGATTAAACATAAAAAGATATGCCCAATAAAAGTAAACGAAAACAAAGCAGCCTTTCAGTTGGAAATAAGAAACAGATTTCAGGCTCTAAGTAATGCTGAGTGTGACATTGATGAGCTGAATGACAGACTAACAAAAGTGCTAAGAGAATCAGCGGAGGTAGTAGGAAAACCTAATACAACCAAAGCCAAGAAATATCCAGAAAAGACACTCGAGCTTATGAAAAAACGAAAGGAAATGAAAGTGAAAACAAAGAAAGATGAAATAGAACGAGCTGAATTAAATAATCTTATCAACAAAAGAAAATGAAAAGAAAAAAGAAAGAGAAACATGGATCAGATCAAAGAAACCATCAAAAATGGAAAAAGTTTGAGACAGGTCCGAAGTAAAATGACACTAGAAAAGCAACAAATGACATCACTTAAAGAAAAAAACGGTGAAATCATGAAATGCCGAGATAAGATGGTGAAGAGAGTTGAAGAATTTTACAATGAACTGTATACATCAAAGACAGTAGTACCAATAGGTAACTTTTCAGTTGACAAAAGTGAAATACCTGAGGTAACACCAGACGAAGTAAATATTTCTCCTAAAAATATGAAAAGTGGGAAGGCTCTGGGAGAAAGTGGAATAGTAACAGATTTACTGTTGGATGCAGGAGTAAAGGTACAAAATAGGCTTGCTCACTTATTTACCCACTGTATCAAACAGAAGAGAATTCCCAAAACATGGTGTAATGCAATAGTTTTTTTACTCTACAAAAAAGGTGACTCAAAAAATCTTAGTAACTATCGATCCATTAGCTTATTATCAGTCATTTACAAACTCTTCACTAAAGTTCTTACGAACAGAATAACAGCAATTCTGGAGGAGGACCAACCTCGTGAACAGGCAGGATTACGAAGCGGGTATTCGACCAATGATCATCTACATACAATGAATCAGATAATTGAGAAAAATACAGAATATAATATATCGCTGTGCTTAGGGTTTGTTGATTACGAAAAGGCTTTTCATTCAGTGAGCACATAGCGGTTATAAATTCACTGCAAGAACATGGAGTGAATTAGAACATTGTAAAACTGCTCGAAAACATATAAAAAAAAAGGGAACTGCTACAGTTAAATTACAAAAGGACTCGGAAAAAATTAAGATTGACAAGGGCGTGCGTCAGGGAGATACAATTTCACCAAAATTACTTACAGCATGCATAGAAAGTGTTTTCAGAAAGGTAGACTGGGAAAATAAAGGAGTGAACATTGATGGAGAAAAGCTAAACCATTTAAGATTTGAAGATGACATTGTCCTAATCTCAGAAACGGCGGAGGCATTGCAAGAAATGTTACATGACCTGAACAGAGAAAGTCTGAAAGTAGGGCTAAAGATGAACCGGAGTAAAACTAATGTTTAATCAACAAACACCAAAGAGCGTCATAAGATTATGCGATGAAATTCTTGAAGAAGTTGAGGAGTACAATTACCTGGGACAAATACTAAAATTAACAAAAGATCATGATAGCAAAATATAAAGGCGCATTACAATTGGATGGAAAGCTTTCGGTAAACATAGAGACGTTATGAAAAGTAGCTTGCCAGTTTGTATGAAACAATAAGTATATAATGAATGTATAATTCCAGCTATGACGTATGGTTGTGAGATGTGGAAACTGACAAAATCGATGGAAAATAAATTAATCCATTCTCAGAGAGCAATGGAAAGGTCAATGTTGGAAATATCTTTCAGAGACAGGAAAAGATCAACTTGGGTGAGACAGTTATTATAGAAGTTATAAATTAACAGAAATGGAGGTGGGCAGGCCATATAGCAAGATTAAAGGGATAACCAATGGAGCAAGAGGCTGACAGACTGGACACCAAGAGATTGTAAGCGTAACAGAAAAAGGCGAGACAGGAGATGGAGAGATGAGACAGAGAAATTTGCAGGGATAACGTGGCAAAGATTGGCTCAGTCAAGGAATTCATGGAGAAGGTTGGGGTAGGCGTTTGTTCAGCAGTGGACTTGTAATGGCTGACGATGATGACGATGATGATGATGATGTATGTATGTATGTTTATAATATATATATATATATATATATATATATATATATATATATATATATATATATATATATATATATATATATATATATATTGTATATATATATATATATATATATATATATATATATATATATATATATATATATATATATATATATGTATATATATTGTATATATATATATATATATATATATATATATATATGTATATATATTGTATATATATATATATATATATATATATATATATATATATATATATATATATATATTGTATATATATTGTATATATATATATATATATATATATATATATATATATATATATATATGTAAGAATTATAACTCATCATTTATTTTATATATTCTCTCTCTCTCTCTCTCTCTCTCTAAAGGTATGTATGCATGTTTATATGTACAGTATATATATAAAATATATATAACATATAATTATAAATCATCATATATTTTCTATTTTCTATTTATATCTATATCTGTCTATCTATCTGTCTATCTATCTATAGATAGATAGATTGATTGATAGACTGATAGATATACATATATTACCCCATGAGGAGCGTAGGAGCCCTGGGCTAGGCAAGTTGGTCTTGACAATTAACCACTTAACCATGGGGCATCACTTTCGTGACACTTGGGAGCAAGGGATCATACCACGGGGCTTCACTTTTGTGATTCTGTGTTATTTTGAATTCGCCTGGGCTTTCAAGTGATGGCTTGTATCATTTATCAGTACTGCCAATGTCGAACACTAGTCAGCACTCCTAATCTCATCTGTACTCCCATCCATTGTTTACAATTTAGCCATGTCTCCCAGTTCTTGACTCTCCTCCCTACCTCCCCTCCATTACCCTCTCCTTTCACCTGCCTGGCCATGCTGCACTAAGTAAATCTTCCCCGGAATATTCCACTGATTTCATCCATTGAAATATGCCCTATGCTCTATTCTTATAATTATCAAATAATATATACAAAAAAGAAATAAGGTAAATGATAGTGCCATACACCTGGAATTGGCTAATTATCACCTGACAACATCTCATGTGCACGCGTTCACTAATTTTCACTGTTTATTTCCCCTTGAAATATGCCATATAATGTATTCTCGTAATAAAAATATATATAAGAAAGGAAGGCAGAAGCCTAAGTGATATTTACATTCACATGGAACTACCTAATTTATTATGTATTGTCTAGATATCCTGCCAATCATTTCATAGCGTATATATTAGCAGCTGTCACCACGCTGACATTGGCAGCATTGCACTCCTCCTAGGCCACCATAGTATTCAGTTTACTGTCGTCTTTCAAGGTGAAACCACGTCGGATTCGCGCCTGTCCAATTTCGCCCCTTTTTAGCCCCATGCAAAGGGCCCTGTGACCTCTACCCCCTACTGAACCTCGTGTGGAAAGGGATGAAGGGCTAAGTGACTGCTGTGGAATGTGAACCGGCTAATTTATTAATGAAAATGATGGAAGTGACTACGAGCTTTCTGGTGACTAAAACAGTGAAAGTGCAAATGTAAATAATGTGTCAACAGCAAATGAGAGCAATGAATGTAAATATAAGTGAACAGAGGAAAATAGTTTTATAAGTTATTGCAAGTGACAGTGCATAACACAGTGTAAATAAAATAGAAATGTAAATAATGTAAATAAAATAGAGAATGTAAATAGAAATGTAAATGAGTAGTAATACAAGAATACGAGTATATATACTAGGAGTAATAAAAGTGAAAGTTTCACTCTAGCATGTATGAATACTATGAGTTATGAAAGTGGAAGTGAAAGGGACAGATTCACTCTCAACGCTAGTATATAGGACAAGAAAGTGAATGCTAAAATTTTACTGAAAGAGAAATTGAATGCCTACAGTGACAATAAACTACTAGTACTGAAGGAAACTTATGGATAAAGACTGTAGATATATATGTTATATAGTAATAGGAATATAAAGTGTGAGTGTTTTTATGAATAATAAATGACAGAACACCAGCGGCGAATGAGCGTAAGTGGGAAGATCATATGCGCTCGTAATTTTCATTGCTTTCACAGTGTTTTTTTTTTTTTTTTTTTTGGAGTATGGATTCCAAACTATCTTTGTTGCCCCAACAAAACATTTTTTCAGTATTTTTCCTTACACTAACAAAATGGCTTAATACTAAATGTGATGTAAAGATTTATAGGGTCTAATCGTCTTTCTAAAATATTAAAGCCTTTTCACTTTAAAGTTAAATTCAATTTTTTTTGTTAAGACAGTATATCTCTCGTTCGACCTTTCATACGAGCCTTTAATTAAAAGACTAATGATTATGCTACCTTCGCACGGTCAGAAATACCGCGGCCCTTTAAAAATTCAGTGGGCAGGCCAGACTGTGTAAATCTTCACAAAGACATGTTTTTGTTAAACAGGCGGAAATAATATTTGCAAATCATAGAATAGTGTTTCTAGTGATAATATCAAGCTGTGGTAATCATATTACGGGTTGTCGGGAAGTGTAAAGTGGAGACTTCGTTATCCAACTTCAGAGGTCTTCAAGTCCTACGGTACTCGACGAAGGCTCAACAAATAATCCCAGGAGAAAGCAGAAGGTATGTGCCATGTGCATATGTAATTTTAATATTCTAGGACTAATAACTGATTTTTGGCAAATATTTTCAGAGAGTCTGTCTGATCATGAATACCCCCGTGGGACACGCATCAAGCCAAAACAACCCCGCGGTTTAGGGGTTAACCATCTTGGTTTTGAATTATTCGTTCTAGACGGTTTTGAAGGGATATATCTATCTTGGCCTCTGTGTATTATATTTACTAACTCATTATATTTCTTGCTGCCTGAACGTCTGCTTGGTACTGGACCTGAGTTAAGATGAAAGCGACCAGCCTCACTCGTCCCTGAGTGGCATTACGTAAGCAATAAACCCCAAGTACCCCTTGGATATAAACCTTCACCGGCTCAGTCCGATTGGAGTGTCGTAATTATCACTAAACCACCAGGCACCAAAATATGGTTATATGGTTACCACCCAGCATAGTAAATGGTTTCCTGGTGTAGAGGAAACCATTTGGCTTGTCACTCAGTGTAGAATCACCCACAGGCAGATGGAAGAGGAAAGAATGAAGAAAAGAAAGACAGAAAAGGGAGTGTAAAGTCACCCGTAGGCAGAAGGACGAGGAAAGAATGAAGGAAAGACAGAAGAGGATGGAAGGAAAGAAGGATGGAGGAGAGGGAAGGGCAGACACCCGAGAGCAGCACTACATCGAGTGAATGGACGGTGAGCGCCCCCACCTACCAAATATATATATATATATATATATATATATATATATATATATATATATATATATATATATACAGACAGAGACAGAAAGACAGAGACATACATACATACAAAGAGATAGACAGAAAGATAGATACGTACATAGATTAGGTGTGCCAAGCCGTCTCCATACCTTGTTTCCCCCTGCACAGTTGTTGACTTTATACACGGGTTTTATTCGCCCCTGTGTAGAGTACAACTCTCATGTGTGGGGAGGCTCCCCACATACAGTTCTTCTCAGTAGGGTGGAGTCAAAGACTGTTCGTCTCATGAACTCTCCCTCTCTTACTGGCTTCCTTCAACCTCCGTCTCTTCGCTACACTGTTGGAACTTTTCTCTTTTCTATCGCTACTTCAATGGTCACTGCTACTCTGAACTGTCTGCTTGCATCCCTCCACCTCTACAACGGGCGCGTAGCACCCGTCTAGCAACAAACTCTCATCTCTTTTCTGTCCAACTCTCTAATGCAAGAATTAACCGTTACTCCCAGTCCTTCATTTATGCAACAGGTCAACTCTGGAATAATCTTCCTTTGTCTGTATTTCCTACATCCTATGATTTCCAGTCTTTCAAACGCAGTGTGTCCAGGCATCTCGACTTGAACGGATCTTGAATTTGGCTCTCTTTTGTGTTGTTTTTGTTTTTTTCTTGGAAGGAACGATTTGCAGGCCCCTGGCCTTTGGTTCCTTCTTTCTTGTATAAAAAAATACATAAGAGAGACATAGATAAATTGATGGATATTGCAGGCAGACCATGAAATCAGTCATTTAGTGTAATGCCTTGTCAGTATGTAAAATGAGTGCAAGTTTGGATGGGTTGATATAGATTAGGTTAATTATGCTGCAGTTAGGTAAGCTTGGTATAATTAAGGTTAAGTTAGGTTAGGTTATTTTAGATGAACGCCAAGTTATACTAATCGTTCAACTGTTTATCTATCTACAGTATATAGATAGGTAGATATAGGTAGAGAAAGAGATAAATAGACAGATCACCAGCTATTGCAGGTTCACGTCTAAACAAGGGCCTCCTTCTGCCCCTTCCAAGAATTCATTGACAGAGCCAGTTGTGTCAAGTTTTGCCTGCAGTCATCCCTATCTCACCTCTCTGCCTCATGACTGGCCTTTTTCTGCTACACTAGTCTCTTGGACTCCAGTCTGTCGGGCTCTTGCTCCATCGATTACCCCTTATTCTTACTATACGACCTGCCCACCTCCATTTCTTTTGTAACTTTTATTATGTCTTTTCCTTAAGTTACTCACTCACCCAAGTTGATGTTTTTCTGTCTCTCTAAGATATCCGCAACAAAGACCTTTCCATTGCTCTTTGAGAACAATTTATTTGGTGTTCCGTCGATTTTGTAAATTTCAAGGTCCAACAACCATTCGTCATAGCTGGGATTATACATTCATTATACTTTTCCATTCATACATGCGGCAAGCTACCTTTCGTGATGACCCAGTGCTTCCCGAAAGCTTTCCTTCCTGTTGCGATTTGTTTTTTTCTTTCGCTGTCATTGTCTTTCATTAGTTTATAGTACCGGTATTTGTCCCAAGTTAGTGTCCTCCTCAAGTTCTTAAAAAATTTGTTCACTTATTTTGATGATGCTCTTTCTTGTATTTGGATTAGATATTACTTTAGGTTTATTCTGCTTCACTTTTTACCATACTTTGAGACTTTCTTTATTTAGGTCATTTTACATTCCTTGCAGTGCCTCTGCTGTTTCCGGGATTAGGACAACGTCATCTGTAAATCTTAAATGGCTTAACTTTTCTCCATCTACGTTTACGCTTTTGTTCTTCCAATCTACCTTTTGAAAATGTATTCAAGGCATGCTGTAAATAATTTTGGTGAACCATGTCTCCATGATGCACGCCGTTCTCAGTCTTCATTTTCTCCGAATTTTTATGTAACCTAACTGTGGCAGTTCCCTCTTCATAATGTTTGCGACAAGCTTTATAATGTTCTTGTTTACTCCTTGTTACTGCAGTGACTTTACAGTAGATATAGGTTCCATTGAGTTGAAAGCCTTTTCATAATCAACAAAACCTAAGCACAGCAACTCTCCAGTGGCTAGGAGGAGGAAAACATGGAGGAAGTTGGTAGAGGTACCCCAACCTCAAACTCCTGAGCAGAACACCAGAGCCAAAATATAAGTGGTGGCTTTTCGACAGTGGGGACGAGGAGGAGACAGAGGTGGTCAGCCAGCCCTCCTCATCCCCCCTCCCTCTCGCGAGAATCTTTAAAGCCTCGCCCCAGCTGAAGATGGTGGTGGTAGCCAATTGTGGATGAAGACGAGCCTACTCATGAAGTGCTACCATGTGGTGGTCAGCAGGCCTCAGTACTGCTTCAACCTGCTAGCAGTCAAACTAATAGCAGCCAGAATTAATAGCAGTCAGATTCCTGGCAGCAGTCAGACTAAAACATATGCCAGCCAGGATCGAAATATTGGCTGTTTTCATTCCAAACAATGCCATTTTGTTAGAGGCCTATGTCCTGCAGCATCATGATACAGGCTGCAGATGATAAGTCTCAGCAAAGAGTTCTTCTTTTTCAGTAGAAGAAACAGCTACACAACCATGAGAGCAGGAAAAAAAAAAAAAAAAAAAAGGATCAAGGAGGATGAATTAACAATGTTAGAAAGGTTTTTGGCAAGTCGCTAAAAGGAGAAAGAAGAATTTGAGTAGGAGAGTTCAGAGCATTTAGTGCAAATGAAATTATTCTTAGCAGAGTGGATAACAGATTTACAGTTGCATGGTTCCGGGCAGAGACATACTGGAGTTGAGATGCAGGAGTGGGGTGTGTCCTGTATCTTTTGTAGGCCTTTTCCTTATGGATATGATTAGACCAAGTATGATTTATTTTTTTTCTCTCTTTTTATTAGTCACAGGATAATAGGAAGGAATGTATGCGTCCATGCCTGAGAGAATGACCCCTGTAATAAGGCACACACGGATGGCTCTTAGCCATGAAAGCAATGATAATTCCAAGGAAAATCTACGAGGTACTGCCTGACGGCCTCCAATTCAGCAGCTAGAAAATGACCCAGCTACCGCCTTTTGGGAGGATCCACAGGTTTTACTGGGGCAATAGAACAGGTTAGGATGAGAAGGCTGTTAATGGAGAAACCCAGTGGAGAGGATAGACTAACAGCATAAGCAGAAGGATTAGTTGTTAGGAAAAATTCAGGTATGTTGGAACTCACTCCAAGATGGTCACGATTATGAATAAGATGCTATGGAAGCTGCTCTAGGTCATTTAGGATTGAAATGATGTAAGATTGTTCACTAGGTAAACGGGTAAATGGAGAGGAGAACCAAAGGTGGTGGTGAACCTTGAAAATAACTGAGAACGGAGATTTCAGAGAAATAAGAAATTGATATGATGTTCCATTTTTGAAGTAAAATAGTCAACATACTTTTAGCAGTCGGTGGAATTAGGGGGCAAGTGCACAGTGCAATTACATTTAATCGGGAATGATAGAATAGCCGAACCTAGAGTGTAGAGAATTCAGAAGATTAAAGTTTATGATCACTTGTGCAAGATATATTGTTACATGCATATATTCAACACCCATCCATGGCCATCAAGCGAGTATAGAGAAAGGAGGATACCAAAAAAAAAAAAAAAAAATGCTATCAGTTACCTCAGACAGGTAAGTCTCAGTGAGGAAGACAAAGTGAGGTTTAAAAGAGGTCAGCTGGTGTTCAGCTGAGAGAAAAATTAAAGAAGAGGCCAAGACTATCGCAGAAATTAAGAGAGTTGGTTAGACATTGTAGTCAGGGAACCACTTGAGGCTATCATGCAAAATCCTGTCCCTGCTGCAAAGACCCGTATATATCTTCTTAGGAGGAGACTTTGACTGGTGATTTGAGTAAAGGATACCGCCAGCTTCAAAACAGTACTAGGTGGAATTGCTAGAATCATAGAATAAATGAGAAAACGGCGGTTTTCAAAATGGCCACCACCGGGGTCTTTCAGGACTACAAAGGCTTACAATTTCTTATAGAAATGTAGTACCTGGAACACTATTATGGGGTTTTCAGGCACAGCCGACATGATGGTGCCTATAGGAAATCAATATGACCTTGCGTTGAACAGGAAATCCAAGATGGCCACCATCCGGACCCTCCCTAAACAAAAAAGGTTGTATATCTTTTGAAAGAAACATCGTGACTGGATGATTTTTATGTTAATTATGAGGTTTTCAGGCACTGCCGACACGATGTATCTTTACTGATTCGATATCACAACATTTGATACTCGAAATTCAAGATGGCCATCTTCCAAATTCTGTAGCTAACAAGAAAGTTGTCAAATTTTCGATATAGCTGCAATATAGCAGTCCTCTCTGTTTATTCAGGGCCGTAATTTCCGGGGCTAGGGGGTTACAGGCCCCCCCAATGTTTTCTGCATATTAATTTGTCAAAAGTTAAACTAAGATTCAGACCTTATAAGATTGAACTTGAAAATAAAAAGAAAGAAAAACTTTGAGTAGTTTTGTTGAAAATTCAAACAAATCCACGTATGTTTGATGGAATATTCCTAAATTTGAGGTATTTCGTATCCTATCCATCTCTGTACTCCACATACACTCCTCAACAGTTCCATCTCCACTGTTTTCACTCTCGACTTTTTTTTTTCATGCCACATCATAGTCTCACATCCATATGTTAAAGTTGGCACTAACTCTCCTTCATGTAAGCCTCGTGCATCTGCAACGCTCAAGCCTATGTTTCTTATCAAGGCCTTCATTGCACCAATTACTTTCCTTCCTCGTGTCACCCTACTTCCCGCTTCTTTTGCACATTTTCCTCTCCTTTCTGTCACTGTACCCAGGTATTTGAACTCTCTAACCAATTTCAGTCTCTCTCTGTTCACTGTAACATCACACTGGGAGTCACCTTCTCTCTCAATAACCGTCACTTTATTCTTTTCTACATTTACTCTCAAGGCACGATGCTCACTGATATCAGCAAAACTCTACAATAGTCTATCAAGTTCTTGTCCGGTATTTTTAAGTAGTAACTGCATCATCAGCATACAACAAATTTCAGATATTCCATCCATTACCATTCGTTACCAACATCATCCCCCTCTCCATTACTCATGTTTTTACCTCTCTCATCACCCCCATCCTCATATATATATATATATATATATATATATATATATATATATATATATATATATATATATATAGTAGAAAAAGGCCAGACAGGAGGTGGAGAGATGAGATAGAGAAATTTGCAGGGAAAACGTGGCAAAGATTGGCTCAGCCAAAGAATTCGTAGAGAAGGTTGGGGGAGGCCTTTGTTCAGCAGTGGACTTATAATGGCTGATGAAGATGATGATGATATATATATATATATATATATATATATATATATATATATTGAACAACCATGGGGACATCACACAACCTTGTCGCACGCCCACACCATTCATGAACCATTTACTTAGATGCCCATTTACCCTTACACATGCTTCACTACCATCATAAAAACTCTTGATGGCACCTAGCATCTTACAGTCTACACCGTACATGCGCAAAACCTTCCATAATCCATCTCTGTCTACTTTGCCATATGCTTTTTCCGGATCCATGAATACCATTAACACCTGATAGTTCTTCTCACAAACCTCCTCCACTATCTGTCATACTGCAAATATTTGATCCACACATCCTCTGCCACTCCTAAAGCCACCCTGTTCATCACTCACTAGGACTTTTAATATCTCTCCTACTTTCTCTATAATAATATTTTCATATACCTTCCCAACCACACTCAATAAACTTATGCCACGATAATTCTTGCACTCATTTCGCTCACCTTTATTTATGTATGGGGGTACAATCACCGTCTTTTTCCACTCTGCTGGCAGTTTCACTCATCCATACCTTCTTGCATATCTCCAACAAGCATTTCATTCCGCTCTTTCCAGTATGCTTAATCATCTCTGTGGACACCTCATCAACCCCAGCTGCTTTCCTTTTTCAGCCGTGTCACAGTGTTCTTCACCTGTGCGAGTGTCACGTTTCCTAGCACTGCATTCCTTTTCTGCACATCCTCAAAGGCAATCATGTTTACAGTTGCTCTGCTGTCTATTTCTCACAACAACTTTGTAGCTTCTTGTAGTGAAGTTTTGTAGATCAGTTATACAGATATCAGTCTCGTGGACGAGCGGTTGTTCTACGTGAGTAGTTTTGTAAGTAGATAATCTTCGTTCCCTTTTTGTCATGCAATAACAGGAGAGGTAGAGATGAGTATGAGATTATTATTATTTGTCTTGGAATTATTAACAAAGTCTCTCACACACGAGTGAAGTATAGAGTCCCGCGAACTACCTCCCTGTCTCGCTCTCTCTCTCTCTCTCTCTCTCTTCCACCCTCTCCCCCATGTTGCTAGGCTCCTTCTCCCTACTCCCTGTCGGTTCTATGACCTGTCTCCTTCTGAGCTCTGCTTCCTAAATTCTGGTGTAGCAGGGGTCGTGTCACGTGTGTTACACTGCTGTTGGAATGTTCTAGAAACCTGTGTGTGAGTATGTGTGTATGTGTTTGTATGGTCACTAGGCGCTGTCGTGTGCCTATAAAACATTCCTTGAGTTAGAGTGTGTAAGCATGTTTAGCACTGTTGATTCTCGCAGACACAGTACCTATCTTATCCCCTGACTTGTTGCTTCTATCTGTCAGTCTATCTATCTATCTATTATGATTTTTAATTATAATATGGAGTCCTTACATTGCTCGGTCACGCCGCTGGAGGTCCTCTGACAGCAATCATCATGGACATATGCTAATCTATTAGTATATAATATTGATTATAATATGTATATATATAATATTCATAGTAAATTGCAATGATCTATTACTATTTCATTTTAAACAAGTTGTATACATATTTGAATAAATGCAATGGTTGTTGTATGACATTTTGTAAGATGTGTATGTATAACAGACATATGCATATAATTGTGCAATGGTAATACTGAATTGTGGTAAAACTGTATGATTTTAGATAATATTGTAGTAACATTGTGGTAATACATAACTGTAACATTGTGAATTGTTACATAATTGTATTGTAATTGTTACATGGTAGTAACATTGTAGTAATACATAATTGTAACATTTTATGAATTGTTACATTATATTGTGGTAATGCATAATTGTGTTGGCCTTATAATTGTAGTTACATTTTGTTAATGAAACTGTTACATAATTGTGTTGGTCTTATAATTGTAGTTACATTTTGTTAATGAAACTGTTACATAATTGTGTTGGCCTTATAATTGTAGTTAAAGTTACATAAAAGTTACATCTTGTTAATGCAAATATTACATAATTGTTACATATTGTGTGTAGTTACATAATTGTAGCAAGCGTAACATAATGCAATCGTTTGTCGTTACATAATTGTTACATATCGTTTGAAGTTACATAATTGTAATAATTGCAGTCCTGACATTGAATCCGGTCATGCTGCGGTCGATGATATGATGTGCCATGCCACTAGCTTGTGGAGACAATAATTTGCTTTTTTGTTTGTAGTTTATGTGGTATTTTTTCATTTGTAGTAACACCTACACTTATTTTCATTTGTTTGTTATGTGATCTTACTCTATTTCTTTCTTTCTTTTTTTGTATGTATTGATTTTCTATAGTTTGTTTTTCTTCGTTTGTCAAAGCTTTTTCTGTGTTGTTCGAGGTTGCATAATTGCTGGCTAATTTCCTAGGGACCCTTTTTTAAGGGTTAGTTTATATTGGACACATATTACTGAAAATGATATTATATAACCCCATATTTTATATTATAAAAAAAATATATATATATATACACACTATATACAGTACTAACTATATACACTGACTTGTTGTTCACTTGTACCTATCGTGGGCAATATATGTGTCAGCATTGTTTGGAAATCTTTGTCTTCACGATTGTGTTGAAGATGTTCATTCTTGCTAACGTCATTTGTGTTGGCCATTTTTTTTTTTTCCTGGTTTTCCCTGTAACTTAATTTGTCTATTTCCACTAGGTAGCTTTCAGTAATAAATGTTTAATACGGTTCTTTTAATCGCTCACTGAGTAATTGTGATGGTATATTTTCTTTATTACTTTGTAGATGTAATAATGTATAGCTGTATGAATGAAACACGTATTTTATGTAGGTACAAATGGTAACACTCGTTGGTAGTAAATAAATGCTATAATAAATGAATGAATATATATAGTGTACAATATTTAATGTTGGTGCAAGTATTTGATGATTGAATTATGAAGATAATTGAAGTAGGGGTATGTATGTAAGTTGTAACTATACAGCCGGTTTTATATGTTTGTGCAAAATGTGTTGTCTATCACTGTGTATTGTATAAATGAAGTAACTCTGTAACTCACTAATTTTTACCATGATGGGAATGGTGTTAGTGGTGTTGCACGTGGTGATACCGTTGTTCTTCACGGGTTGATTGACGTGTTGTCGTCTCAGCAACCACTTATGGTGACGTCGACTTCCCACACTGGTAGCTGTGGTGAGTAAATGAGTAGTGATGAGTAACTTGAGTGAAGATGAGTGAGTAAGATGGGTTGTGAATATGGACTTGGTATTTGCTTCGTCGTCTTGACCTCGCACTCCTGCGTCAGCAGTGGAGGTTGGGGGACGGTTGCAGAGAGAGGAGGGTGAGGTGTGGTGGTTGTGAGTTGTGAGTCGTGTCTCGCTCTTCGTTTGTTTGTTTTGTTTTTCTTTCTCGATGTATTCTCTGTCCTTTTCTCTTGTGCTCTACTCGTTGTGGGATGAAGACTGCCACTACTTGTAGGTGTGTGTAGAAGATTATACAGATGACTCGTAGAGTTGTTACTTGTAGTTGATCGTAGATTGTTGTAGTTCATTGGTTCGTCGTAGAAATTGCAAGATTGTTTGTATCAGTATTTTGTTAAACTACTGGCAAGGCGTCCTGTGACCCCTTCACCTCTAAATCAGCGTGAGGATCGGGGAGACTGAGGGGAGGTTGGAGAGAATACTGTCAGGAGCTGGTTGTGAGTTGTTGGTTGTGAGAGGTATTTTTTGTTTTCAATCTTGATAATGCAGAATCAACTGTACACTCGTAGACTCGTAGACTCGTTGGCTTGTAGACTCATTGGCTTGTAGGCCTGTAGACTTGTAGACTCATAGGCATGTAGGCTTGTATTTTGTAGGAATTCACTGTAGATTCGTAGACAAGGTTCGTACTTTCGCTGCCGCCATATCTCACAATAAGTTTGTAGCTTCTTGTAGTGATATTTTGTAGATCAATTATACATATATCAGACTCATGGACGAGCGGTTGTTATACGTGAGTAGTTTTGTAAGTAGATAATCTTCGTTCCCTTTTTGTCATGCAATGACAGGAGAGGTAAAGATGAGTAGGGGACTATTTTTATTTGTCTTGGAATTATTAACAAAGTCTCTCACACACGAGTGAAGAATAGAGTCCTGTGAGTTACCTCCCTGTCTCGCTTTCACTCTCTCTCTCTCTCTCTCGCCCATGTTGCTAGGCTCCTTCTCCCTACTCCCTGTCGGTTCTATGGCCTGTCTCCTTCTGAGCTCTGCTTCCTAAATTCTGCTGTAGCAGGGGTCGTGTCACGTGTGTTACACTGTTGTTGGAATGTTCTTGAAACTTGTGTATGAGTATGTGTGTAGGTGTGTGTATGGTCACTAGGTGCTGTCGTGTGCCTATAAAGGATTCCTTGAGTTAGTGTGTGTAAGCATGTTTAGCATTGCTCGATTCTTGCAGACACAATACCTATCTCATCCCCTGACTTGTTGCTTCTATCTTTCTGTCTATCTATCTATCTATCTATTATGATTTGTAATTATAATATGGAGTCCTTACATATTTCCATTCATCAGGCTTTCAAAATATTCTTTCCATTTGGTCCTTACTTCATCCCCATGGGTTAATAATCTACCACTACATCCTGCACACCTTCACATTTCTTTCCACTGTCACTTCTACGTTTCTGCTCTTTCCGGAATAACTTCCTATTTTCAGAGTAGTTTCCATCCATTTTTCTTCGTAGATCATCATTTACCTCATTTTTCCTATTCCCTATTATCTTTACATGCTTCTTCTTGCCATTATATTCATTTCTTATTTCAGTTGAGCCCCTGTCCTGTAACCACTCTAGCCATTTCTTCCTCTTTTCCTCCACTGCTCTCTTAAGTTCTTCATCCCACCATGCCGTACCATCTTACCATTTTACATGGCGCAAACAATGGGACCCGGTATAGATATATAAAGCTTCACCGAATATACTTATTAAGGTGGCACAAAAAATTACATCTCACCAGAAACTATGTGGCAGGGAGGTGAGATTATTTGCTATAATTCCCCCGATCACATTTGGATTCTACTCTTAATGATTATACGGGCGTTCCTGCTAGATAACTGACAACTAAAGATCGAACCACACTGCCTCCCGTGCCTACAGGCAGTGTGTCACTGAAAGTAAGTAGACACTGTCTTGGCCAATAAGAGACCGTGATATTAAACAAACTGAAATCCATGAAGATCTACACATACAATGTACTAAGCTTTGCAGAAGATTGCAAACTTGATATCTTATTGACAATTAGAAATCATTAGTTGAGTATTGTAGGTCTGAGTGAGATACACGGAAAAGAAAATGTAGAGGTCTGTAACTGTCCTACGGATAGTCACTAGTCTCCACCTACTGTTTCTCAGTGACGTTGACCCCACTGGTGAGATTTTGATTTTTTTTTCCTATCAGCAGTGGTCCATGCCAGGACTCATAGCCTGGGTCATTCAGATTTCTTGAGCAGTCTCTAGTTCTGAAATCGTCCCCTGGGGGTAGGGGTTTTTTCAAGAATACTTCCCCAGTATCCCTGCTTGTCGTATAAGGGGACTAAAAGAGTTGGCGGAGGGTTAGTGCCCCTCCCCGAAAAAAAAGCTAACTAAAAAGATGAACAAGAAGCCTCTGACAAGGACTGACCAAAAGATGACGACCAAGGACCGGACAAAGGACATGGTAATCGCAGCATGGAAAGTAAGTGGTGCGAATGATGAGGTGAAGGAGAGAGAGATTGTCCAGGCACTTGAGGGTGCCGGGAGAGCGTTGGTGATAGCCAATACCCTCTTCAGGCATAAAATGATCCACAGGTATATATGACGAGTGATGAGAAGAGTGGGTGGTGAACTGAATGAAAGGAAGGCAATGATTGATTATGTGTGTGTGGATAAAAGGATGCGAGGATGTGTAATGGATGCAAGAGCTTATAGAGGTTGGGGGAGTGGACTTTCTGACCACTACTTGGTGGTGGCGAGAATCAAGATCAAAATAAGATGGAGAAATAGAGGAAGGGAAGACGGGAAGAAGGAGTCTTTGCAAGGAGAGTGGAAAGGTTACAAGAGGATGAGAAAAAGGCAGAATATAAGAGAGAAGTGGAGGAACGATTGGAGCAGATGGGGGACGTGGAAGGTGTGTGCAGGATATTCACAGAAGAAATATGTGCAGCATGTGATGTGGTGTGTGGGATGAAGAGAAGACGGAGGGGGGTGCAAGGAACAGCGTGGTGGAATGAAGAGGTGAGACAGGCTGTGGCACAAAAGAAGAAAGAATACAATGAATGGATGAGAAATAGGGGCATGGAAGAACTTGGGAGGTGGAAGCGAGAGTTATACGTAGAAAGAAAAAGAGAGGTGAAAAGATTAGTAAAAGAGAGTAAGAAGACAGTGGATGAGGAATTTGGAAGGAATTTGAGTTAAAGTGGAGGGACTGTAAGAAAATGTTCTGGAAAGAGGTGAAGAGAGTAAGACAGGGTGGAAATGAAGTTAGCAGGGGACTGAAAGATAAAAATGGTAGATTACTACTGGAGAAGGGAGAAAAAGTGAGCAGATGGAGAGAACACTTTAAGGAATTGTTGAACATAGAGGATGGAAGTAACGTGAATATAAGTGGCTGGGAAATGGCTGGGAGAAGGAGGGAGGTGAGAAGACAGGAAGAAATCAGTAGGATAGAAGTTGTGGAAGCAATGAAGAAAGTTACATTGGGGAAAGCCCCAGGAATTGATGGAGTGTGTGGTGAAATGCTGGAGCATGGGGGAGAGATAGTAGTAGAATGGATGTGGAAGATGTGCAGATTGGCCTGTGAGGGAAGGTAGAGTCCCGGAGGATTGGATGTCAGGTATAATTATTCCCTTGTACAAAGGAGAGGGGGAAAAAGAAGTGTGTGGTAATCATAGGGGCATTTGTCTTCTTAGTATAATAGGAAAAGCATATGGTAGAATACTTACTGATAGAGTTAGAGAAAGAACAGAGGAATTAGTTGGAGATGAACACTTTAGGAAGGGAAGAGGTTGTGTAGGATCAGATATTCATTCTTAGATCTTTAGTGGAAAAGTTTCTAGAGAAGGGAAAGAAGTTGTATAGGGTTTCATGGATTTGGAGAAAGCATATGACAGGGTGGATAGACAAGGATTGTGGAAAGTATTAAGAATATATGGAGTAGATGCTAAGGCTGCAGTGCATGTGGATGGTGAACTGAGTGAATTTTTCTCTTTGAGGGTTGGGTTGAAACAGAGATGTGTCATGTCTCCATGGTTGTTTAATCTGTACATAGATGGGATAATAAAAGACGTACAAGGTATGGTAGTGGATACTGGAATGGCCCTGGTGAGAGAAGGTAGTGTTTGGAAACTCCCTGTACTGCTGTTTGCAGATGATACTGTGTTGTTAAGTGAAGACGAAGGGGAGCTGCAAGACTTGGTGGATGAGTTTGGGAGAGTTTGTAAGAAACGGAATCTAAAGGTGAATGTAGGGAAGAGTAAAGTGATGGTCTTTGAGAGATGTGAAGTCAGTGAATGTACAGCGAGGTTGGATGGTGGGGAATATGAAAATGTGAGTACGTTTAAGTACTTGGGTAGTGTCAAGAGTAAGGATGGAGGTTTGGAGGGTGAAGTGCTTGAAAGGGTACAGCAGGGAAGAAAGGTTGCTGGTTCCTTGAAAGTAGTGATAAGAAACAGGGAAGTATTCATGGAAGTGAAAAAGTTACTACATGACAGTATTGTGATACCATCTCTAATGTATGGAAGTGAAGCTTGGACGTTGTTGGAAGGACACAAGTCAAGAGTGAGAGCAGTGGAAATGAGTTATTTAAGAGGAGCCTGTAGAGTCATATGGAGAGACAGGCTGACAAATGAGGATATAAAGGAGCATTGTGGTTTGGATGTGGATGTGATAGGAAGTGTTAGGAGGAATACACTGAGGTGGTTTGGGCATGTGGAGAGGATGGAGGGTGAAAGACTGACGAAGAGAATGTATGTGAGTGAGGTGGAGGAGGGGAGAGGGAGGGGAGGCCGAGGATGAGATGGAGGGATGGGGTGGAGAGGTATATGAGAGAGGCGGCCGTGAGTTGGGAACAGGGCAGTGAAATGGTGGGGGACAGGACGACGTGGAGGCGATTTGTTTGTGGCCACCCCGAACGGGATTGAAGCGTCTGCCAATAGACAGACAGAGATAGATGTATTATTTTTTTGTGTAACCACAATGAAAATGCTTCGCCATGAGGTAAGGTATGTGTAATGTCAACAAGATCTGAAGACCCTTAGGGAACTTCTTGCGTAACATGAACAAGGGATCTGACAAAGGTGTCATGGAACGCATGTGTCTGCTTCTGTTTCTTACAATGACCTTGATCCCACTGGAGAGATTTGGATTTTCTTTTTTCCTAGCAATGGCCAAAGGCAGGACACATAACCCGGGCCATTCAGATTCCATGAGCAGTCTCCATTTCTCATGGAATCATTGCGAGACTCTGAGGCAAGAATAATAATAACTAGAAATTTATAACTGTCCTATGGACAGTCACTAGTCTCCATCTACTGTTTCTTAGTGACCTTGACCCCATTGGGGAGATTTGGATTTTTTTTCTATCAGCAATGGTCCATGCCAGGACACATAACATGGGCCCTTCAGATTCCTTGCGCAGTCTCTGGTTCTCCTTCAATAGTCTGGTGACTCTGAAGCCAGAATAATAATAATTAACTGCACTGTTTTATTGTGTAGCCACAATGAGGCTTTCCCATATGTTGTTGTTGTTGAGAGATTCCCTGCACATATAGTGCAGGCCGGGCCATACATTAGCCCGGTCAGTGGTGTATGGGCTGATTAAAAAAGTGTAAGTGGGGAGGACAGGACCTGGGGGATGCCCAGCACACACGTCCTGTCTCCTGACTGGCTTTCTGGTGTGTGTGTTTTCCATATGGTAAGGCATGTGCATGTGTAATATAAACAAGGTCTGAAGACGCTTGGGTAACTTCTTCTGTAACATCAACAGGGGAGACAAAGGTGTCGAAGAACACATGTGTCTGCTACCGATTCTTAAAATGACCTTGACCCGATTGGGGAGATTTTATTTTTTTTTCTATCAGCAATGGCCCATAGCAGGACACATAACCTAGGCCCTTCAGATTCCTTGGGCAGTCTCCAGTTCTCCAGGAATCGTCGCGAGAGTCTGAGGCTATAATAATAGTAATAATACCAGCAAAAACAACAGTCTCCACATATGTAGCAGGTGGATACCAGCAAAACAATAGTCTAGTTGGTGGAGGCTGATTAATACAGCTCCAAGGCAGCAACAACCTATTTCACCACAGAAGAAGGCTAAATGAAAGAATTGGTGGTATAGGATTTCTATTTAATGCAAATCTTCCAGAGAACAATGTTACAGTCAGCAGTGTATCTGAGAGGGTAACATGGATTGCAATTAGACTAGGCAAAACATACACCCTCAAGGAAATATAAGTATGTGCACCGACTTCTCAAAGCTCAAATGAAGAAATAGAAACATATATGACATCTCCCAGATTATGAAAGAAGAATAGACCACCCTTACTATAAGACCACATCACAGGAGACATCACAGGAGACTTCAATGCAAAAGTTGGTGAATAGAGAAATGAAAAAGCATGTATGGGAAAATTTGGAGTAGGAGAAAGGGACAACAGAGCTGAAATGGTGGTAAATTTTGATGCAGTGTATAACATGAGAATAATGAACACGTTTGCTCACAAAAGAACAGGGAGAAATGGGACCTGGAATTGTCCTAGTGGAGATAAAGAGAATGATATCGACTTCATTAAAGCAGATAACAATAACACTACCATAATTGCCACAGTTATCAAGAGTAAATATAGGAAGTGACTTTGTAATGATGAGTTGCACTGCCAAATTCAATATCAGAAATGAAAATAGAAGCTGATAAAAAATATACTGATGTGCCCAATAAAGGTATCCGAAAAAAAGAAGCCTGTCAGTTAGAAATAACGAACATATTTCAGGCCCTAATTTATCCTGAGTGTGACACTGATGATTTGAATGATAGACTAACAAAGGTGCTAAGAGAATCAGGAGGTAGTGAGGAAAACTAATACAACCAAAGCCAACAAATATCAAAATAGACCCTAGATTTCATGAAAAGAAGAAAAGAATTGAAAGCAGAAACAAAGAAAGATAAAATAGAAAGATCTGAATTAAATAAATGTATCAGCATGAGACAGATAAACCATAAAGTTAAAAAAAAAAATGAGAGAGGAACATGGATCAGACCAAAGAAATCAAAAGAGGAAACAGTTTGAAACAGGTCTGAAGTAAAATGGCAATAGGAAATCAACAAATTTTATCATTAAAAGACAAAAATGGTGAAGTCATTAAATGCAGAGATAGGTTGGTGAAGAGAGATGAAAAATTTCACAGTAGACATTAAAAACAATAGTATCAATAACTAACTTTTCAGCTGACACCAGTGAAATTCCTAACGTAACACCAGATGAAGTAAATATTTCTCTTAGAAGCATGAAAAGAGGGAAGACCCCACGAGAAAAAGAAATAATAGCAGATTTACTGTCGGATGCAGGAGTAGAATAACAAAACAGGATTGCCCACTTATTCACTTAATGTACGAAGTAAAATTCCCAAATTACGGCGTAATACAATAGTTTTTTTTCGGCTTCTTTATGGAAAGGTAACTCAAAAGAGTATAGTAACAATCGGCCCATTAGCTTATTACTGGTAATTTACAGACAGTGGTAGGTGCGAATGAATGTGTTTGAATGGATGAGTAAATGAAGAGTGAGAGTCGTTCTGTCTCGGCTACCTCCCTTTCCTTGGGGGAAGCAGCCTAGGTATATAGATAGATAAGATTTACAGACACTTTTACTAAAGTCCCTAACGAACAGAATTACAAAAAAAAAAAATTAGAAGAAAAGCAACCTAGTAAACAGGCAGGATTCCAAAGTGGGTATTCGATTATTGATCATCTACTTCACAATGAATCAGTTAACTGGGAAAACCTTAGAATATGATAATAGTGGTAGGTGGGGCTCCAATCATCCGCCCACTTATTGTAGTGATACTTTGTTTTTAGGTTATCTATATACACTGAGTGGCAAGCCAAAACGATTTCCTGTAAACCAGGAAACCATTTACAACGCTGAGTGATAACCTTATAACCAACCACACACGTGTTCCCTACGTGACACAAGTTAGAGTTGGCGGAGGGTTAGTGCCCCTTCCCGGAAAACAAATAACTAAAAATCACGAACAAGAAACCTCTGAGCAGGGACTTCGACCAAAAGTTGATGACAAAGTGGAACCGAACAAAGTGACACGATACGGATGGCGAATTGGAATGTAAGGGGTGCAAATCAGGTGGCGAAGGAGAGATTTTCCAGGTGCTTGAGGGTGCAAAAGTGGGTGTACTTGGGTTAACGGAAAACAAACTGGAGAGGTGAGAGTGTGCGGGAATGGGAGCAAGGAAAGGTATATGTGCAGGAGTAGGTAAGAAAGAGAGGGTAAAAGAAGGAGTGTGTATTAAGTTGTGAGTAACAGATGGAAGGAGAATATAAGACAAAGTATGGGGATCACCTGGCTCAAGGATTTTGTGGGTAAAATTGGAGAGTTGTACTCCACAAATGTGGGGCAATTGTGTGCAGGTGTATGAGCCAATGCAAGATCGTGCAAACCAGAGTAAAGAGAAGAGTTCTGGACAAATGTGGAAGCGTGCATGGAAAAAGTTTGAAAGGAATGAGAGAGAGTGTTTTTGATTGGTGATATGAATGGAAAGGTAGGGGGATGGGAAGGTGGATGGGAGAAGTTGGTGAGTGGGGTATGCCTGCAGAGATGGATATGAATGGCAGTGCTTTAGTGGACATTTGTGCCAGAAGGGGGTTGGTGATTGCTAATACCCTCTTCAGGCACAAAATGATCCACAGGTATACCTACGAGTGATGAGAAGTGGGTGGGTGGTGAACTGAATGAACGGAAGGTAGCAATGATTAATTATGTGTATGTGGATGAAAGGTTGAGAAGGTGTATAATGGATGCAAGAGTATATAGGAGGTTGGGGGAGTGGGACTTTCAGACCACCATTTGGTGGTGGATAAAATTAAAGTAAGTCCAAATAAAATGGAGAAATAAAAGAAGGGAAGGAAAGGCGGAAGTAGTACATACAAGGAGAGTGGAAAAGTTGCAAGAAGATGGAAAAAAAGGCAGAATATAAGAGGGAAAATGGAGGAGTGATTAGGTAAATGTAAAACTGGAGCAGATGGGGGATTAGGTAAATGTGTAAACTGGAGCAGATGGGGGGACGTGTGGAAGGTGTGTGGCAAGATATTCACAGAAGAGGTCTGTGCAGCATGTGAGGTGGAAAGCGTGGGATGAAGAGAAGACGAAAGGGGGTGCAGGGAACAGTATGGTGGACTGAAGACGTGAGACAGTCCAAAAGAAGAATGGCAGTGAGTGGAAGCAATACGT
>NC_137036.1:9353274-9408219 GCF_032717465.1 Coenobita brevimanus | reverse complement strand
GGGAGACAAAGGTGTCGAAGAACTCATGTGTCTGCTACCGTTTCTTACAATGACCTTGACCCCATTGGGGAGATACGGATTTTTAGTCTATCAGCAATGGCCCATGCCAGGACACATAACCTAGGCCCTTCAGATTCCTTGGGCAGTCTCCAGTTCTCCAGGAATCGTCGCGAGAGTCTGAGGCTATAATAATAGTAATAATACCAGCAAAAACAACAGTCTCCACATATGTAGCAGGTGGATACCAGCAAAAACAATAGTCTAGTTGGTGGAGGCTGATTAATACAGCTCCAAGGCAGCAACAACCTATTTCACCACAGAAGAAGGCTAAATGAAAGAATTGGTGGTATAGGATTTCTATTTAATGCAAATCTTCCAGAGAACAATGTTACAGTCAGCAGTGTATCTGAGAGGGTAACATGGATTGCAATTAGACTAGGCAAAACATACACCCTCAAGGAAATATAAGTATGTGCACCGACTTCTCAAAGCTCAAATGAAGAAATAGAAACATATATGACATCTCCCAGATTATGAAAGAAGAATAGACCACCCTTACTATAAGACCACATCACAGGAGACATCACAGGAGACTTCAATGCAAAAGTTGGTGAATAGAGAAATGAAAAAGCATGTATGGGAAAATTTGGAGTAGGAGAAAGGGACAACAGAGCTGAAATGGTGGTAAATTTTGATGCAGTGTATAACATGAGAATAATGAACACGTTTGCTCACAAAAGAACAGGGAGAAATGGGACCTGGAATTGTCCTAGTGGAGATAAAGAGAATGATATCGACTTCATTAAAGCAGATAACAATAACACTACCATAATTGCCACAGTTATCAAGAGTAAATATAGGAAGTGACTTTGTAATGATGAGTTGCACTGCCAAATTCAATATCAGAAATGAAAATAGAAGCTGATAAAAAATATACTGATGTGCCCAATAAAGGTATCCGAAAAAAAGAAGCCTGTCAGTTAGAAATAACGAACATATTTCAGGCCCTAATTTATCCTGAGTGTGACACTGATGATTTGAATGATAGACTAACAAAGGTGCTAAGAGAATCAGGAGGTAGTGAGGAAAACTAATACAACCAAAGCCAACAAATATCAAAATAGACCCTAGATTTCATGAAAAGAAGAAAAGAATTGAAAGCAGAAACAAAGAAAGATAAAATAGAAAGATCTGAATTAAATAAATGTATCAGCATGAGACAGATAAACCATAAAGTTAAAAAAAAAAATGAGAGAGGAACATGGATCAGACCAAAGAAATCAAAAGAGGAAACAGTTTGAAACAGGTCTGAAGTAAAATGGCAATAGGAAATCAACAAATTTTATCATTAAAAGACAAAAATGGTGAAGTCATTAAATGCAGAGATAGGTTGGTGAAGAGAGATGAAAAATTTCACAGTAGACATTAAAAACAATAGTATCAATAACTAACTTTTCAGCTGACACCAGTGAAATTCCTAACGTAACACCAGATGAAGTAAATATTTCTCTTAGAAGCATGAAAAGAGGGAAGACCCCACGAGAAAAAGAAATAATAGCAGATTTACTGTCGGATGCAGGAGTAGAATAACAAAACAGGATTGCCCACTTATTCACTTAATGTATGAAGTAAAATTCCCAAATTACGGCGTAATACAATAGTTTTTTGCTTTATGGAAAGGTAACTCAAAAGAGTATAGTAACAATCGGCCCATTAGCTTATTACTGGTAATTTACAGACAGTGGTAGGTGCGAATGAATGTGTTTGAATGGATGAGTAAATGAAGAGTGAGTCGTCCTGTCTCGGCTACCTCCCTTTCCTTGGGGGAAGCAGCCTAGGTATATAGATAGATAGATTTACAGACACTTTACTAAAGTCCCTACGAACAGAATTACAAAAAAAAAAATTAGAAGAAAAGCAACCTAGTAAACAGGCAGGATTCCAAAGTGGGTATTCGATTATTGATCATCTACTCACAATGAATCAGTTAACTGGGAAAACCTTAGAATATGATAATAGTGGTAGGTGGGGGCTCCAATCATCCGCCCACTTATTGTAGTGATACTTTGTTTTTAGGTTATCTATACACTGAGTGGCAAGCCAAACGATTTCCTGTAAACCAGGAAACCATTTACAACGCTGAGTGATAACCTTATAACCAACCAACACGTGTTCCCTACGTGACACAAGTGAGTTGGCGGAGGGTTAGTGCCCCTTCCCGGAAAACAAATAACTAAAAATACGAACAAGAAACCTCTGAGCAGGACTGACCAAAAGTTGATGACAAAGGACCGAACAAAGGACACGATACGGATGGCGAATTGGAATGTAAGGGGTGCAAATCAGGTGGCGAAGGAGAGATTTTCCAGGTGCTTGAGGGTGCAAAAGTGGGTGTACTTGGGTTAACGGAAACAAACTGGAGAGGTGAGAGTGTGCGGGAATGGGAGCAAGGAAAGGTATATGTGCAGGAGTAGGTAAGAAAGAGAGGGTAAAAGAAGGAGTGTGTATTGTTGTGAGTAACAGATGGAAGGAGAATATAAGACAGTATGGATCACCTGGCTCAAGGATTTTGTGGGTAAAATTGAGAGTTGCACTACAAATGTGGGCAATTGTGTGCGTGTATGAGCCAATGCAAGATCGTGCAACCAGAGTAAAGAGAAGAGTTCTGGACAAATGTGGAAGCGTGCATGGAAAAGTTTGAAAGGAATGAGAGAGTGTTTTTGATTGGTGATATGAATGGAAAGGTAGGGGATGGGAAGGTGGATGGAGTAGTTGGTGAGTGGGGTATGCCTGCAGAGATGGATATGAATGGCAGTGCTTTAGTGGACATTTGTGCCAGAAGGGGGTTGGTGATTGCTAATACCCTCTTCAGGCACAAAATGATCCACAGGTATACCTGGCGAGTGATGAGAAGGGTGGGTGGTGAACTGAATGAACGGAAGGCAATGATTAATTATGTGTATGTGGATGAAAGGTTGAGAAGGTGTATAATGGATGCAAGAGTATATAGAGGTTGGGGGAGTGGACTTTCAGACCACCATTTGGTGGTGGATAAAATTAAAGTCCAAATAAAATGGAGAAATAAAAGAAGGGAAGGAAAGGCGGAAGTAGTACATACAAGGAGAGTGGAAAAGTTGCAAGAAGATGGAAAAAAAGGCAGAATATAAGAGGGAAATGGAGGAGTGATTAGGTAAATGTAAACTGGAGCAGATGGGGGATTAGGTAAATGTAAACTGGAGCAGATGGGGGACGTGGAAGGTGTGTGCAAGATATTCACAGAAGAGGTCTGTGCAGCATGTGAGGTGGTGCGTGGGATGAAGAGAAGACGAAAGGGGGTGCAGGGAACAGTATGGTGGACTGAAGACGTGAGACAGTCCAAAAGAAGAATGCATATAGTGAGTGGATGAAAAACAGAGGCGTGTAAGAGCTGAGAGACGGAAGAAAGAGTTAATACATAGAGAGGAAGAGAGAGGTGAAAATATTAGTAAGAGAGAGTAAGAAGAGAGTGGATGAGGAATTTGGAAGGAACTTGAGTGTTAAGTGAAGGGGATGTAATAAAATGTTCTGGAAAGAGGTAAAGAGAGTTAGACAGGGTGCCAAAGAAATTAGTTGGGGAATGAAAGATAAAAATGGTAGATTTCTAGTTGAGAAGTTAGAAAAGGTGAGCAAATGGAGGGAGCACTTTAAGGAGTAGGTAAACATAGAGTATGAAAGTAATGTGAGTATAATTGGCAGGGGAATGGCTTGGAAGAGGGGGGGATGTAAGAAGAGAGGAAGAAATCAGCAGGATGGAGGAAATGGAAGAAATGACGAAAGTTAATATGGGGAAAGGCACAGAAATTGATGGAGTGTGTGGTGAAATGCTGAAGCATGGAGGAGAGACAGTAGTAGAATGGATGTGGAAGATGTGCAGATTGGCCCGGGAGGACGGCAGAGTCCTGGAAAATTGGAGGTCAGGTATAATTACTCCCCTGTACAAAGGAAAAGGGGAAAACGAAGTGTGTGGTAATCATAGGTGCATTTGTCTTCTTAGTGTAATAGGAAAAGCATATGGTAGGATACTTATTGACAGAGTCATGGAAATAACAGAGGAACTAGTTGGAGAAGAACAGGGAGGTTTTAGGACAGGCAGATGTTGTCTAGATCAGATATTCGTTCTTAGATCTTTAGTGGAAAAGTTTCTAGAGAAGGGAAAGAAGCTGAATGCGGCCTTCAAGGATTTGGAGAAAGCGTATGACAGTGTGGATGGACAAGGATTGCGGAAAGTATTAAGAATATATGGAGCATATGACAGTGTGGATGGACAAGGATTGTGGAAAGTATTAAGAATATATGGAGTAGATGGGAAGTTGTTGATGGCCGTGAAGAGTATGTATGAGGGTGCTAAAGCTGCCGTGAGTGTGGATTGTGAACTGAGTGGATTATTCTATTTGAAAGTTGGATTGAAACAAGGATGTGTCATGTCTCCACGGTTGTTCAATCTGTATATGGGTGGGGTCATAAAAGAGATACAAGTAGGGCAGTGGATGTTGGAGCGGCCCTAGTGAGAGAGGGCAGTGTTTGGAAACTCCCTGAACTGTTGTAAGCGGATGATACTGTGTTGTTAAGTGAAGATTAAGGGGAGCTGCAAGGCTTGGTGGATGAGTAGGAGAAAGTGTAAGAAATGGAATCTAAAGGTGAATGTAGGGAAGAGTAAAGTTGTGTTATTCGAGAGAAGCAAAGTTATTGAATGCCCAGTGGGGTTGGATGAGGAGGAAATGGAAAATGTGAGTGCATTTAAGTACTTGGGTAGTGTGATGAGTAAGGATGGAAGCTTAGATGGTGAAGTGCTTGAAAGGGTACAAGGATGAAAGTTTGCTGGTTTCTTCAAAGCAGCGATAAAAAACAGGGAAGTGAGCAGGGAAGTGAAAAAGCTACTACATGACAGTACTGTGATACTGTACCAGTGCTAAAGTATGGAAGTCAAGCTTGGACCTTGTTGGAGGGACTGAAGTCAAGAGTGAGAGCAGTGGAAATGAGTTATTTGAAAGGAACCTGTGGAGTAACAAGGAGAGACAGACTGACAAATGAGGAACCGAAGGAGAGTTGTGGTGTGGATGTGGATGCGATAGGAAGCGTTAGGAGAAACACAATGAGGGGGTTTGGCCATATGGAGAGGATGGAGAGTGAGAGACCGACGAGGAGAGTGTATGTATGTTAGGTGGAGGGGAGGGAGAGCAAGGGAGAGGCCAAGGATGAGATGGAAGGACGGAGTGGAGATGTATGTGAGAGAGTGGGGTGTAAGCTGGGAGTAGGGCATTGAAGTGGCGGTGGACAGGGCGACATGGAGGCGATTTGTCTGTGGTCACCCCTTACAGGATTAAGGCTTCTGGCAATAGACAGATAGGATCTCACTGCTACCTGGAGCATCCCCAGGTGGCAGGGATGGGAAGGCCTAGTAGATATATGGGATACCATCTTAGGCAGCGTGCACCATGGGACCCCCTGTAGATATATAGGGCTCCACCGAACGCAACGAATACGGTGGCACAAAAATTGCAGCTCACCAGAAATTAGGTGGCAGGGAGGTGAGATTATCTGCAACAATCCTCCTAAGCAAGCATGAGTTCTATTGTAAGTGATTTGACAGGCATTCCTGTTGGATCATCATCTACTAAAGGTTCAACCGCACTGCCTCCTGTGCTTACGGGCAGTGTGCCACCGAAAGTGAATAGGAACTGTGTTGGCAAGTTAGAGATTGGGATATTAAACAAACTAAAATCCATGAAGATTTATGCATACAGTGTAAGAAGCCTGACAGAAGATTACAAACTTGATAACAACAGAGCTGGAAATCATTAGTTGGGATATTGTGGGATTGAGTGAGACCCACAGAAAAGAAGAAAAAGTAATTCAGCTTGACAGCAACCACCTATTTTACTACAGAGGAAGGCAAAATGAAAGAGTTAGTGGTGTAGGATTTTTAATGAACAGAAATCTTGCAGACAACATAGTTAAATTCAGCAGTGTATCTGACAGCAGCACTGATGGGAATTAGACTGTGCAAAAATATATCCTGAAAGTAATGCAAGTATATGCACCAACTTCTCAAAGCTCAGATGAAGAAACAGAAACATTTTATGATGACATCTCCCAGATGATGGAAGAAGAAAAGACCACATATACTATACCCATGGGAGACTGCAATGCAAAAGTTGGAAAATCATGTACGGGTAAATCTGAACCGTCATTTCGCGAGAAATTAGTCAAATAATCTGGCTGGCTGACCAACTTGGCTGGGTGGATCTTCGGAGCGTGATCGCCTGTACAACAAACTATCAGCTGATCACGCTTCCTCCTCCCACTCGTTCACCAGCAACAGAAAATTTGGTGATATTAATAAACAATGTCTACCTGTACATTCAAAGCAGAAAAGCAAATGCATGACCCAATATTTACTACTCTGTCTATGCAATGGCATTACAAACATTTTTGTAATTGTAACACCAGCCACACTACATTCACAAGCTGACACTATCATAGGAATTTTAGCTTGTAAATCATTGAACTTGTCTGCTTTCACCACATTTATTTTGAGTACTTTAATTCTGTGAAGATATTTGCACGGTTAACTAAATAATAACAACCATACATTTCTTATTTACTTAGCCATGGTTAAATATGAGGAAAAGTGGGAAGAATGTGGAGAAGTACCGAGAATCAGCTGAGCGGTGATTACGTTTGCGATCCAACAGCAGCAGGTTGGAAGAGGGCAACACTGCTCCCAACCAATGTTGTGGTGAAGTCAACCTGAAGGGTCCCGGTTGGAATTTGATGACTTCACAATGTTGGATTTAGTCCTTGCCTGGACAAGAAAATAGCGCCCAAGTCAACATTCTGACGTAAAAAGTCAACAGAAGTCAACTTCGGTTGGCTTTTCATTCTCGCGAATTCTCTCTGTTGGAGTGGGAGAAAGGAATGAAAGAGGAGAAGTGCTGGTAAATTTTGCTGAAATGTACAGAATAACATAAAGAATAATGAACAAATTTTTTCACAAAAGAACAGGGAGAAAGTGAACCTAGAGAAACCCAAATGGAGAAACAAAAGGATGAAATCGACTTCATTATAGCGGATAAGACTAACACGATCATAAATGTCAGTTATAAGTAATTATAGGAATTGACCATAGAATGGTGGGTTGTACAGCCAGATTATATTTCAGAAGAGAAAGAAAGAAGATGATTAAAAATTAAAAAACCTATCTCTCTATCTATTGCCAGACGCCTTAATCCTGTAAGGGGTCACCACAAACAAATCGCCTCCATGTCATCCTGTCATCCTCCCTTTCACTGTCCTGCTCCCAGCTCACACCCCCGTCTCTCCTATACCTCTCCACTCCATCCCTCCATCTCATCCTTAGCCTTCCACTCCCTCTCCTCCCCTCCACCTCACTCACATACACTCTCCTTATCAGTCTATCGCTCTCCATCCTCTCTACATGGCCAAACCCGCTCAGTGTGTTTTACCTACCGTTTCCTATCACATCCACATCCACACCAGAACGCTTCTTCAAATCCTCATTTGTCAGTCTGTCTCTCCACACGGCACCACAGGCTCCTCTCAAATAACTGCTCTCCACTGCTCTAACTCTTGATTTCTGTCCCTCCAACAAGGTTCAAGCTTAACTTCCATACGTTAGAGTTGGTATCACAATACTGTCATGTAGTAACTTTTTCACTTCCATGCTCACTTCCGTTTCTTATCACTGCTTTCAAGGAACCAGCAACCTTTCTTCCTTGTTGTACCATTGCAGGCACGTCACCCTTTAAACTACCATCCTTACTCATCACACTACCTAGGTACATAAACGCACTCATATTTTCCATTTCCTCCTCATCCAACCTCACTATACATTCAGTGACTAAACTTCTCTCGAAGACAACTTTTCTCCTCCCTACATTCACCTTTAGATTCCATTTCTTTCACACTCTCCCAAACTCATCCACCAAGTCTTGCAGCTCCCCTTTGTCTTCACCTAACAACACAGTATCATTTCCATACAACAATACAGGGTGTTTCCAAACACTGCCCTTTCTCATTAGGGTTGCTCCAACATCTATTGCCCTACCTTGAATCTCCTTCATAACCCAGTCCATGTACAGATTGTACAACCATGAAGACATGACACATCTCTATTTCATTCAAACCTTCAAACAGAAAAATTCACTCAGTTCACTATCAACACGCAGTGCAGCCTTAGCACCCTAATACATACTCTTCACAGCATTTAATAACTTCCCATCTATTACATATATTCTTAATACTTCCCACAACCCTTGTCTATCCACCATGTCATATGCTTACTCCAAATCCATGAAGGCCGCATACAACTTATTTTCCTCCTCTAGAAACTTTTCCACTAAAGATCTAAGAATGAAAAACCTCTTCCCTTCCCAAACCCTCCCTGTTCTTCTCCAACTAATTCATCAGTTATATTCGTAACACTGTCAATAAGCATCTTACTATATACTTTTCCAACAACACTATGAAGACATATGCCTCTCTGAATACCACAGACTTCCTTTATCCCATTTCCTCTGCACAGGGGAATAATTATACTTTACTTCCTATCGCCCGGGACTCTACCTTCCTCCCAGGCCAATCTTCACGTCTTCCACATCCATCCTACTACTATCTCTCTCCCATGCTTCAGAATTTCACCACACACTCCATCAATTATTGGGACTTTCCCCATTTTTACTTTTTTCATTGCTTCCACAACTTTCATCCTACTGATTTCTTCATCTCTTCTCACATCCCTCCTTCTCCCAGTCATTCCCCAGCCACTTATACTCGCATTATTTTCACTTTGTATGTTCAACAATTCCCTAAAGTGTTCTCTCCATCTGCTCACTTTTTCTCCCTTCTCCACTAGCAATCCGCCATTTTTATCCATCACTCCCCGACTATCTTCTTTGCCACCCTGTGCCACCCTGTCTAACTCTCTTTACCTCATGCCAGAACATTTTCTTACATTCCCTCCATTTTACACTTAAATACCTTCCAAATTCCTCATCCACTCCTTTTTTACTCTCTCGTACTAAACTTTTCACCTCTCTCATCCTCTCTACATATAACACTGTCTTCCATCTCTCAACTTCTTCCATACCCCTGTTTCTCATCCACTCACTATATGCTTTCTTCTTTTGTGCCACAGCCTGTCTCACGTCTTCATTCCATCATGCTGTTTCCTGAACCCCCTTTCGTCTTTTCTTCACATGCTGTACAGATTTGTTTTGTGAATATCTTGCATACACTTTCCACGTCCCCCATCTGCTTCAATCCATATTTACCAATCACCCCTCAACTTCTCTCGAATAATCTGCCTTTTTGTCATCCTTCTGTAACCTTTCCACCCTCCTTGCATATACTACTTCCTCCTGTCCTTCCTTTCTTCTATTCTTCCATTTCACTTGGACCTTGATTCTCACCACCACCAAGTGGTGGTCAGAACGTTCACCCCCCCAACCTCTATATGCTCTTGCATTCATTATACACCTTCTGATCCTTTCATCCACATACACATTATTAATCATTGCCTTCTGATCATTCAGTTAACCACCCACTCGTCTCATCACTCGCCACGTATACCTATCGATCATTTTGTGCCTAAAGAGGGTACTGGCTATCACCAACCCCCTTCCGGCACAGATGTCCACCAAAGCACTGCAATTCTTATCTATATCAGCAGGGACACCCCTCTCACCAACTACTCCATCATCATTCACATTTTCTACATTACCATTCATATCGCCAGTGAAAAACACTCTCTCACTCTTTTCAAACTTTTCCATGCACTCCTGCACACTTGTTCAGAACTCTTCTCTCACTCTGCGTGCACGATCATGCATTGGAGCATACACGCACACAATCACCCACATTTGTAGTCCAACTTTAAATCTTACCCACACAATCCTCGAGCCAACTGATCCATACTCTTTTATATTCTCCTTCCATTTGTTACTCACAGCGATACACACTCCTTTTGCCCTTTCATTCTCAAATACTCCCGCACATATACCCCATCCATACTCCCATTCTCTCACTATTACCTGACCACTTAGTTTCAGTTAATCCACATACATCCATTTTTGCACCCTCAAGCACCTGCACAGTCCATCTCTCTCTTTCACCTCATCATTTGCACCCCTTACATTCCACGTCGCAATCCGTACCATGTCCTTTATTCAGTCCTTAATCGTCACCTTTTGGTCGGTCCTGGTTCGAGGCTTCTTGAACGTATTTTCAATTAGTTGTTTTCTGGGGAAAGGTCGTATAATAACTTTGTAGAAACTTGTAGTGAAGTTTTGTAGATCAGTTATATTAGACTCGTGGACGAGCGGTTGTTATATCTGAGTAGTTTTGTAAGTAGATAATCTTAATTCCCATTGTCATGCGATGACAGGAGAGGTAAAGATGAGTATGGGACTATTTTTATTTGTCTTGGAAATATTAACAAAGTCTCACACATGAGTGAAGTAAAAAGTAGAGTCCCGCGAGCTACCTCCATGTCTCGCTCTCTCTCTCTTTCTTTCTCTTCCACCCTCTCGCCCATGTTGCTAGGCTCCTTCTCCCTACTACCTGTCTCCTTCTGAGCTCTGCTTCCTAAATTCCTATTTTAGCAGGGATCGTGTCACGTGGAATATACTGATGTGAAGCTTCTAGAAGCCTGTGTGTGAGTATGTGTGTGTATGGTCACGAGGCATTGTTCATGTGCCTATCTAGCATTCCTTGAGTTAGAGTGTGTAAGCATGTTTACCATTGCTCGATTCTCGCAGGCACACTACCTATCTCATCCCCTGACTTGCTGCTTCTATCTGTCTATTTATCTATCTATCTATCTATTCATCAAGCTATCTATTATGATTTGTAATTATAATATGGAGTCCTGACATCGCTCGGTCACATAGCTGGAGGTCCTCTGACAACAATTATCATTGACATATGCAAATCTATTAGTACATAATATTGATTATAATATTGTATACATATAATATTCATGTTAACCCGTCACATCCCAAGGTTTTTCGCACCTCTGACACCCCCCAATCCCGAGCTATTTTGGATTTTTTTTTTTTTTTTGGCTAAAACTTCCTCTATTTTTGTTGAGAAACAAAGGAAAATCACCAAGAAAGGGCTTACCGTGGTCCATAAGTGGTTGCAACAGGTGAGGTCCCCCGCGCCAGGTATCGTATTCTATCATTGACGTGTGAGGCGCTCACGTTTTCTATGGTAGGAAATATTGGGAGAAACAACAAACAGCACCTCTGGATTTATTGAATTTGAACTAATAAACAATAAGAGTAACAATAAAATGAATTTCAAACATATATGAAAAATAAGCATTGTACCTTCGCGCGAGCATAGCGAGTTAGGTCCGAGTGGTAACATGTTATGTGCTAAGTTTCTTGTATCAGTCAACATATCATTTTTTCTACTTGTATACTTCTGCATCATTGACATTTTACCAATTTTTACTGTTTATAAATGTTTTCAGGTGTTTTCATTCATTACGATGACATGGAGCATAAGTATAGCACACATCTGCTTACTAAGAGCAATCGCTATGACTCATATTTCAACATACCCAATTGTTTTATCACTTTCCTATTATTTTTATCCTTACATAGAACCTTTCCTCCACCACTGTACATGTTTTCAATTATTTACATTCATTACGAGAGCATTTAGCGAAATGCTAGCGCATATTCACGTAGCAAGCACAATCTCAAACACTCGTGTTTCATCTTCTAATTTATTTTTTCACTCCAATTATACTTTCCCACTTACATTACACACGTTTACACCCCTATACTGCACTATACATAGTTACTGGCATTATTTATTCAAGTGAGCGTCAGAATATCGCATGAAAATACCCTCGCAATGAATGTTTCGACAAACATAATACTCAAACACTTACATACAAATTTTTCACATATATTACACACTTTCCCACTTGTTGACTTCTATTTTCATAATTACGGGCCTTATTCATTCCACTGAGCGTCAGGATATCGCATCTATATACACTTGCTAGGAATATTTTGACTTAGAATATAATTCAGCACTTACAATAATTTGAACTTATATTATACCCGTTTGCATTTCCCATAATAATATTTACATATTTACTGGCCATATTTATTGCACTGAGCGACAGAATATCGCATCAAAAAACCCTCGCTAGGTATGTTTCCACTTATATCATTTTTTTTTTTTATGCGAGGAAGAAGGAACCAAAGGCCATGAGCCCGCAGTAACAGTTCCCTCCAAGAGAAAAACAAAATACAATAGAGAGCCAAATTCAAGATCCGATCATTTTGAGATGCCTGGACACACTACGTTTGAAAGACTGGAGATCATAGGCAGCAGGAAATACAGAAAGAGGGAGACAGTTCCAGAGCTGACCTGTTGCATAAATGAAAGACTGGGAGTAACGGTTAACTCTTGCATTAGAGAGCTGGACAGAAAAGGGATGAGAGGTTGCTGCCAGACGGGTGCTACGCGCCCGTCGTAGAGGTGGAGGAATGCAAGCAGACAGTTCAGAGGAGCAGTGACCATTAAAGTAGCGATAGAAAAGAGATAAATATGCAACAGTGCGGCGAAGAGACAGTGGTTGAAGGGAGTCAGTAAGAGGAGGAGAGTTAATGGGACGAAAAGCCTTTGACTCCACCCTATTGAGAAGAGCTGTATGTGGGGAGCCACCCCACACATGAGAGTTGTACTCCACACAGGGGCAGATAAAACCCCTGTATAGAGTCAACAATTGTGCAGGGGTAAAGAAAGAGAGGAGTCGGCTTAGCACACCCAATCTCTTGGAAGCAGATATTACAAGAGATGTAATATGATCTTTCCAAGATAAGTCCCGAGTAAATAAAACCCCAAGCATGTTCAAGGATGATGCAGGATTAAGCTGAATATTATTAAACATTAGTGGGTATACCTGTGGAAGATTTTGTCGGGTTGATAGGTGTAAGAACTGAGTCTTAGATGCATTAAAGACAACCATATTATTTTTACCCCAGTCAGAGATATGAGCCAAGTCAGACATTAGGTGTGCCATAGCATCATCCCTTGTTTCTTGAAGTAACTGTTGAGATGGGCGTTGCGGGAACCGAATGGAAAGGTGAAGGGTGGAGTCATCAGCGTATGAGTGGATAGGATTAGATGTACAGCTTAGAAGATCATTGATGAATAAAAGGAAGAGAGTTGGTGATAGGACAGAGCCCTGAGGAACACCACTGTTGATAGATCTAGGAGAAGAACGATGGCCGTCTACAACAGCGGCTAAAGAACGACCAGAAAGGAAGCTAGCAATGAAGGCACAGATAGAAGGATAGAAACCGTAGGAGGGCAGTTTGGAAATTAAAGATTTATGCCAGACTCGGTCGAAAGCCTTTGAGATGTCAAGTGCAATGGCAAAGCTTTCGCCAAAGTCCCGAAAGGAGGATGACCAGGAGTCTGAAAGGTAGGTGAGAAGATCGCCAGTGGAGCGTCCCTGACGGAACCCATACTGACGATCGGAAAGAGGGTTGTGATAGGAAAGATGCCTTAAAATTTTTCTGTTAAGAATTGACTCGAAAACTTTTGAAATACAGGACGTTAAAGCAATTGGACGATAGTTGGAGGGTTGGGAGTGGTCACCCTTCTTTGGGACTGGCTGAATGAGAGCAAACTTCCAGCAAGAAGGAAAGGTACAAGTTGACAGACAAAGGCAAAAGAGTTTGCCTAGGCAGGGTGTAAGCACAGAAGCACAGTTCTTGAGAACAACAGGAGGGACCCCATCAGGCCCATATGCCTTGTTAGTACTGAGGCCAGTGATGGCAGAAAATACATCAACTGAAGAAATTTTAATGTCAGCCATGAGGAAGTCAGAGGGGGGAAGTGATGGAGGAACAGCACTGGAATCGTCTAAGGTGGAATTGGAGGAGAAAGTCTGTGCGAAGAGATCTGCTTTATCAGTAGAAGAAATAGCTACAGAACCATCAGAGTAGAAAAGAGGAGGGAAGGATGATGAGGTAAAGTTGTTAGAAAGACTTTTGGCAAGGTGCCAGAAGGAGCGGGAAGAATTCGAGTTGGAGAGTTGAGAGCATTTAGTATGGATGAAATTATTTTTAGTAGAGCGAAGAACAGACTTAGCACGATTCCGGGCAGAAACGTAAAGATGATGTGATTCAGGGGTGGGTTGGCTCCGGTACCTTTTGTAGGCCTTCTCTTTGTTGCGGACAGCATTAGAACAAGAGTGATTAAACCAAGGCTTTCTTGCGTTAGTCAAAGGATATGAGAAAGGAATGTATGCTTCCATGCCCGAGAGAATAACCTCCGTAATGCGCAAGGCACACTCAGATGGCTCACGGCCATGGAAGAAATAATCATTCCAGGGAAAATCAAAGAAGTACTACCTGAGGGCCTCCCAATCCGCAGCTCCAAATTACCACAGACGACGTTTCCCTGGAGGGTCCACAGGCCGTACCGGAGTGATAGGACAGGTTAAGGTAATAAGGTTGTGATCGGAGGAGCCCAACGGAGAGAAAAGATTAACAGAGTAAGCAGAAGGATTAGTCGTGAGGAAGAGGTCAAGTATGTTGGAGCTCTCTCCAAGGCGGTCAGGGATACGGGTAGGGTGCTGTACAAGCTGCTCTAGGTCATTAAGGGTAGAAAAGATGTAGGCTTGTTCACCAGGTGGATCCGTGAAAGGAGAGGAGAGCCAAAGGTGGTGGTGAACACTGAAATCTCCAAGAATGGAGATTTCAGAGAAAGGAGAAATGGACAGAATGTGTTCCATTGTAGAAGTAAGATAGTCGAAGAATTTTTGATAGTCAGTAGAATTAGGGGATAAGTAAACAGCACAGATATATTTAGTCAGAGAATGACAGGAAAGCCGAAGCACTTACATACTATTTTTGCACTTATGTTATCTCCGTATGTACTTTATACTAATATTTTCAGATCAACAGGACTTATAATTCACTGAGCATCTGTTTGTCGCATTTACTTCAGAGTTACAGCGTCCTATTGCATTCACACCATATTAGAACTGCATCAAGGTGTGATACTCGCTGAAACATGGGTGAATACAGAGACCCACGTCACACTCGACGCACTCGTAGCGAGTGTCCTTCCTCTGTGTGGTGAGTCTCACCCGGGAATTGCTACACACATGACACCTGCATTGGGGCCTAGGCCTATTTGGCTGGGGAGGAATAGGAGTGGGGAAATGGTGGCCGGATATTCTCAGGGGAGTTTGGGCTATAGGGGCAATGCGGGTGCTAGGTCATTACATTACATATGGAGTTGTCCCTTTAGTAATGTCTAATATTTCACCTAACTTGTATGATGATTCTGGTAATACAGAATTGTGGTAAAATTGTATAACTTGTTACATAATATTGCAGTAACATTGTAGTAATAATTGTAACACTGTATGACTTGTAATATAATATTGTAGTAACATTGTAGTAATATTTGTAACATTGTATGACTTGTTACATAATATTGTAGTAACACTGTAGTAATAACTGTAACATTGTATGATTTGTTACATAATATTGGAGTAATGCATAACTGTGTTGGCCTTATGATTGTAGTTACATTTTGTTAATGCAACTGGTACATAATTGTGTTGGCCTTATAATTGTAGTTAAAGTTACATAAAAGTTAAATCTTGTTAATGCAACCGTCATATAATTGTTACATATTGTTTGTGGTTACATAATTGTAGCAAGTGTAACATAATGCAATCGTTTGTCGTTACATAACTGTTACATATCGTTTGTCGTTACATAATTGTAGCAAGTGTAACATAATGCAATCGTTTGTCGTTACATAATTGTTACATATCGTTTGTAGTTACATAATTGTAGCAAGTGTAACATAATGCAATCGTTTGTCGTTACATAATTGTTACATATCGTTTGTCGTTACATAATTGTTCGTTTATCGTTACACAATTGTTACATATCGTTTGTAGGTACATAACTGTAGCAAGTGTAACATAATGCAATCGTTTGTCGTTACATAATTGTTACATATCGTTTGTCGTTACATAATTGTGGCAAATGTAACATAATGCAATCGTTTGTCGATATATTATTGTTACATATCGTTTGTAGTTACATAATTGTAATAATTGCAGTCCTGACATTGAATCCGGTCATGCTGCGGTCGATGATAGTGATGATGTGCCATGTCACTAGCTTGTGGAGACAACAATTTGCTTTTTTGTTTGTAGTTTATGTGGTATTTTGGCATTTGTAGTAACACGTACACTTATTTTCATTTGTTTGTTATGTGATCTTACTGTATTTCTTTTTCTTGTTTTTTTATGTATTGATTTTCTATAGTCTGTTTTTCTTCGTTTGTTTACGCTTTTTCGGTGTTGTTCGAGGTTGCATAATTGCTGGCTAATTCCCTTGGGACCCCTTTTTAAGGTTTAGTTTATATTGCACATATATTACTGAAAATGATATATAGCCCCATATTTTGTTATTTTATATAAAAAATATATATATACGCTATATACAGTATTAGCTATTTACAATGACTTGTTGTTCACTTGTACCTATCGTGGGCAATAAATGGGTCAGCACTGTGTGGAAATCTTTGTCTTCACGATTGTGTGGAAGATGTTGTTCATTCTTGCTAACGTCATTTGTGTTGGCCTTTTTTTTTTTTCTAGTTTTCCTTGTAACTTAATTTGTCTGTTTCCACTAGGTAGCTTTAATTAATAAATGTTTAATACAGTTCTTTTAATCGCTCACTGAGTAACTGTGATGGTATAATTTTCTTTATTACTTTGAAGATGTAATAATGTATAGCTGTATGTATGAAACATGTATTTTATGTAAGTACAAATGGTAACACTCGTTGGTAGTAAATAAATGCTATATTAAATGAATGAATATATACAGTATAGAACATTTATTGTTGGTGCAAGTATAAAATGATTGAATTATGAAGGTAATTGAAGTAGGTATATGTATTTAAGTTGTAATTATATAGCGCGTTTTATATGTTTGTGCAGTAGTTTTTTTGTCTATCACTGTGTATGGTATAAATGAAGTAACTATGTAACTCACTGATTTTTACCATGGTGGGAATAGTATCAGTGGTGTTGCACGTGGTGATAGCATTGTCCTTCACTGGTTGATTGACGTGTTGTGGGGTGAAGATCAACAAGCTCTACGATTAATTACAAATAACAAGTCTACAAGACAACTCTATAATCTTCATGCAACTTCAAGCAGCAGCAAGAAGAATAAAAAACAAAGCAAGTAAAGGAAAAGAAAGACCAGAGCAACAAGCACAAAAAAACAACAACACTCTCTCCCGCCTACCTCCATCACTGACGCAAAGGTCAAGACACACAGCAAAACACCAGAGCCACATTTATAACGCATCATACCTTTCCTCACCCAGGTTACTCATCGCTACTCAGTTACTCACCACAGCTACCAGTGTGGGAAGTCGATGTCACCATGTGTATCTGCTGAGACGACATCACCACGTGAGTTTGCTAAGACAACGCCACGCCAATCAACGTGTGACTGACACCAGTCTCTTCGGAGGCGTGGGTTCAAATCCCACCGCTGCCACCATATCGTACAATAACTTTGTAGAATCTTGTAGTGAAGTTTTGTAGATCAGTTACAGTATACATATATTAGACTCGTGGACGAGCGGTTGTTATACGTGAGTAGTTTTGCAAGTAGATAACCTTAATTCTCATTGTCATGCAATGACAATACAAGAGAGCCAAATTCAAGATCCTATCATTTCGAGATGCCTGGACACCCTGCATTTGAGAGACTGGAGATCATAGGAAGCAGGAAATACAGACAGAGGGAGACGGTACCAAAGTTGATCTGTTGCATAAATGAAGGGCTGGGAGTAATGGTTAACTCTTGCATTAGAGAGATGGACAGAAAAGGGATGAGAGTTTTTTGCTAGACGGGTGCTATGCACCCATCATAGAAGTGGAGGGATGCAAGCAGACAGTTCAGAGGAACAGTGACCATTGAAGTAGAGATAGAAAAGAGATAAAGATGCAACATTGCAGCAAAGAGACAGAGGTTGAAGGGAGCCAGTAAGAAGAGGAGAGTTAATGAGACGAAAAGCCTTTGACTCCACCCTATTGAGAAGAACTGTATGTGGGAAGCCTCCCCACACATGAGAGTTGTACTCCACACAGGGACGAATAAAACCAGTGTATGAAGTCAACAACTGCACAGGAGTAAAAAGGTATGGAGTCGGCTTAGCACACCTAATCTCTTGGAAGTAGATTTTACAAGAAATGTAATATGATCATTCCAAGGTAAGTCCCGAATGAATGAATCCCCAAGCATGTTCAAGAATGATGCAGGATTAACCTGTCTGTTATTAAACATTAGTAGGTACTCCTGTGGAAGATTTTGTTGGGTTCATAGGTGTAGGAACTGAGTCTTTGATGCATTAAAAACAAGAATATTTTTACCGCAGTCAGAGATACAAGCAAGTCAGACATTAGGTGTGCCATAACCTCATCCTATGTTTGTTGAAGTAACTGCTGGGATGCACGTTATGGGAACCGAATGGAAAAGTGAAGGGTGGAGTCATTAGCGTACAAGTGGATACGGTTAGATGTACAGCTTAGAAGGGCATTGATGAATAAAAGGAAGAGAGTTGGTGATAGGACAGAGCCCTGAGGAACTCCACTTTTATAAATCTAGGAGAAGAACGATGATCATGTACAACAGGGGCTATAGAACGACCAGAAAGGAATCTATAGATAAAGGCACAGATAAAAGTATAGAAACCATAAGATGGCAGTTTGGAAATTAAAGATTTATGCCAGACTCTATCGAAAGCCTTTGAGATGTCAAGTCCAATGGCAAAGTTTTCGCCAAATCCCCGAAAAGAGGATGACCGGGAGTCTGAAATGTAGGTGAGAAGATCGCCAGTGGAGCGTCCCTGACGGAACCCATACTGACGATCAGAAACAATGTTGTGATAGAAAAGATGCTTTATAATTTTTCTATTAAGACTTGACTCAAAAACTTTTGAGACACAGGATGTTAAAGCAATTGGACGATAGTTAGAGAGTTGTAAATGGTCACCTTTTCTTTGGGACTGGCTGAATGAAAGCAAACATCCAGCAAGATGGAAAGGTGCAAGTTGATAGACAATGGCAAAAGAGTTTCCCTAGGCAGGGTGCAAGCACAGAAGCACAGTTCTTGAAGACAACAGGAGGGCCTCCAACAGGTCCATATGCCTTGTTAGTATTGAGGCCTGTGATAGCAGAAAATATATCAGCTGAAGAAATTGTAATGTCAGCCATGAGGAAGTCTGAGAGGGGAGGTGATGGAGGAACAGCACCGGAATCGTCTAAGGTGGAATTGAAGGAGAAAGTCTGGGCGAAGATATCTGCTTTATCAGTAGAAGAAATAGCTACAGAACCATCAGAGTAGAAATGAGGAGGGAATGATGATGAGGTAAGGTTGTTAGAAATGTTTTTGGCAAGGTGCCAGAAGGAGCGGGAAGAATTCGAGTTGGAGAGTTGAGAGCATTTAGTACGGATGAAATCATTTTTAGCAAAGCGCAGAAGAGACTTAGCTTGGTTCCAGACAGAAACATAAAAAAGATGTGCTTCAGGGGTGAGTTGGCTCTGGTACTTTTTATAGGTCCACTCCTTGTTGTGGACAGCATTAGAACAAGTGTGATTAAACTAAGGCTTTCTTGCGTTAGTCAAAGGATATGTGAAGGGAATGTATGCTTCCTTGCCCGAGAAAATAACCTCTGCACTGCGCAGGGCACACTCAGATGGCTCCCGGCCATGGAAGCAATAATCATTCCATACAAAATTAAAGAAGTACTTCCTGAGGGCCTTCCAATCCGCAGCTCCAAAGTGCCACAGTCGACGTTTCTTTGGAGGGTCCACAAGCCATACTGGAGCAATAGGAGAGGGTAAGGTAACAAGGTTGTGATCAGAGAGGATAGATTAACAATTTAAGCAGAAGGATTAGTTGTAAAGAAGAGGTCAAGTAAGATGGAGCTCTCTCCAAGCCGGTCAGTGATGCGGGTGGGGTGCTGTACAACCTGCTCTAGGTCACTGGGGATAGAAAAGATTTAGGCTTGTTCACCAGGTGGATCAGTGAAAGGAGAGAGCCAAAGGTGGTGGTGAACACTGAAATCTCCTAGAATTGAGATTTCGGAGAAAGGAGAAATGGATAGATTGTGTTCCATCGTAGAAGTAAGATAAACTGGAAATAAGAAACAGATTTCAGGCTCTAAGTAATGCTGAATGTGACAGTGATGAGCTGAATGGTAGACTAACAAAAGTGCTAATAGAATCAGCGCAGGTAATAGGAAAACCTAATGCATCCAAAGCCAAGAAATATTCAGAAAAGACATTCCAGGTTATGAAAAAAAAGAAATGAAATGAAAGTAAAAACAACAACAAAAGATGAAATAGAACTTGCAGAATTAAATAAACTTATCAACAAGAGACAAAGAGAAGAAAAAAGAAAGAGGAACATGGATCAGATCAAAGAAACCAACAAAAAACGAAAACGTCTGGAACAGGTTGGAAGTAAAATGAAAAAAAGGAAAGTAACAAATTACATCACTAAAAAACAAAAACGGTGAAGTCATTTAATGCAGAGATAAGATGGTGAAGAGAGTTTTATTTTTCAATGAACTGTATGCATCAAAGACAGTAGCACTAAAAGCTAACTTTTTAGTTGACGCAAGTGAAATACTTGAGGTAACACCAGACGAAGTAAATATATATATAAAAAATATGAAAGGAAGGAATGCTCCGGGAGAAGATGGAATAGCAGCAGATTTGCTTTTGGATGCAGGAGTAGAACTACAAAAAAGGCTTGTTCACTTATGTACTCAGTGTATAAAAAATAAAATCCCAAAACATGGTGTATTCCAATAGTTATTTTACTTTGCAAGAAAGATGACTCAAAAGATCTTAGTAACTATCGACCCATTAGCATATTATCAGTCATTCACAAACTCTTCACTGCAGTCCTTACGAACAGAATAACAACAAATTAGGAGGAAAACCAACCTCGTGAACAGGCAGGATTCCAAAGCGGGTATTCGATTACTGATCATCTACACACAATGAATCGTTAATTGAGAAAACTACAGAATATACAAAACCTCTGTGCTTAGGTTCTGTTGATTTCGAAAAGGCTTTCTACTCATTGGAGCACATAGCAAATATAAATATATTGCGAGAACAAGATGTGAATGAGAACATTGTAAAACTGCTCAAAAACATATATAAAGAGGAAACTGCGTCAGTTAAATTACATAAGGACTCGGGAAAAATTAACAATGAGAAGGGCGTGAGTCAGGGAGATACAGTTTCACCAAAATTATTTACAGCATGCCCAGAAAGTATTTTCAGAAAGCTTGACTGGGAAAACAAAGGAGTGAACATATATGGAGAAAAGGTAAACCATTTAAGATTTGCAGACGACATTTTCCTAGTCTCAGAAACAGCAGAGGCATTGCAGGAAATGTTAACTGAGCTGAACAGAGTGTCTCAAAGTAGGGCTAAGGATGAACTGGAGTAAAACTCAATTTTAATCTACAAACACCAAAGAGCGTGATCAGAACAAGCGAAGAAATTCTTGAAGAAGTCGAAGAGTACATTTACTTCGGGTAAATAATAAAATTAACGAAAGATCATGATAGTGAAAAAAAAGAACGCTTTACAATTGGATGGAAAGCTTTCGGTAAACAAAGAGATATTATGAAAAGTAGCTTTCCAGTTTGTATAAAACGAAAAGTATATAACGAATGTATAATTCTAGCTATGGCGTATGGTTGTGAGACTTGGAAACTGACAAAATCGATGGAAAATAAACTAATCCGTTCTCAGATAGCAATGGAAAGGTTAATGTTGGGAATATTTTTATGAGACAGGAAAAGATCAAATTGGGTGAGAGAGCAGAAGTTATAAAAGAACAGAAATGGAGGTGGGCAGGCCATATTGCAAGAATAAGAGATGATCGATGGAGCAAGAGGCTGACTGACTGGGCACAAGAGATTATAAGCGTAGCAACAAAAGGCCAGACCGGTGGAGGAGAGATGAGATCGGGAAATTTCCAGGGAAAACGAGGCAAAGGTTGGCACAGTCAAGGAATTCGTGGAGAAGGTTAGGGGAGGCCTTTGTTCAGCAGTGGACTTGTAATGGTTGCTGCTGCTGATGATGACGATGATATACAGTGTATATATATATATATATATATATATATATATATATATATATATATATATATATATATATATATATATATATATATATATATATATATATATAACCCACTGGATCCCAGAGCTGCTGGGCAAGGCACTATTCCAGAAGGGTCCTAGGCGTACCACCATCTGCCTATCGGTTCATAGTCGCGAAGCTCATAGGTCCCCACCCGGGGGCTCCCTACTTTATCAAGATTTGAAAATTCCCAGTTCTGTCCAGTACCTGGGACACTGGGCTCCAATGGGATATATATATATATATATATATATATATATATATATATATATATATATATATATATATATATATATATATATATATTTATCTATCTATCTGTCTATCTATATCTATCTTCTATCTATCTATCTATCTATATCTTCTATCTATCTATCGATCGATCGATAGATAGATAGATATAGATAGACAGATAGATATACGTGTGTGTGTGTGTGTGTGTGTGTGTGTGTGTGTTTTCAACTTAACTCTGTGCCAGAAAGCAAGCTCACCTGGGAAGTGAGACGAACCTTCTTCTGACTGTGTCCAAGCAGTTCTCCCGCTTAGATGGCACTTCCCCGCTGTACATCGGGAGAGAAAGTGTTGTTAAGGCTATTGGCGCCTGGCCCATGGCACACGACGCACCATACAAGTTTGCTATGGACAGAGTTTTGATGCGTGCTTTACAAGTAAGTCTAAATCAAGTATGGTATGATACTTCTTCAAGTCAGTAAGGCTGATTATTTATAGTACGATTAACTTTAGTCTACCCTGATGTCATCTTTATCTCTTTGCTGTACTTAATATATGTTATGATCTTTCTATGACAACCTCATTATTCTGAAATTAATGCAAGGTTTGCTCAGTGTCTTACTCATAATTCTTCTCCCGTGTTTGGTGAAATCGATGAATACTATTTATTGTGACCTTCCAATATTAATCTTTGACCTTGGCCTTTGTTCTACTGTCAAAAAAAAAAAAAAAATCAAATAAATAATGACAAGTCTCCCTTTTGCTGATCGTTGATCCCCCCTCTACGTCCGTCAGAGTTACAAGATTCACGGAAGGCAAAGTCGTAGATAGCTAACTTCCATAAATACGCCATAAATGAGACAGCAAAAAATTCATATTAATGTTGCAATGTACAAAACATAAGAAAAAAAGAAAAAAGAGAGCATTTGGAATGGTAGGAGATTCTGATTTCTATACCTGTTACAATATATTCCACACTGTACTCACAAGAACTTCCTCCTTGGTGGAATGTACTGTACTAATATTAAAAGGGAATTCTGAATCTTCTCCCATCCCAAATTCTTACGTCTTTATATATATATATATATATATATATATATATATATATATATATATATATATATATGTGAGTGTCCAAAAATTGTCAATATAAAAAATTGAGTTTTAGAGAAAAATGCACTTAAAAGTCCACCCAAGGGTCACTGGTAGACATCAGGAAGGGCATCCAGTCATAAAATGCTACACGCTCCAGTCCAAAGTCCTCTACCCGGGGGCAACACCTTAGCCCTTCGGGGATACCTGGCATAAAACCAAATTATTATTATTATTATTAAAGACTAATGAAAAATTACACTCTGGTGTAACATCATCTTCACCATCTGCTTCCAGCAGAAACCAGAGGAAGGAGATCAATCAGGTCCTTCACCTTTTTAGGCGCAAGTTTCGTTGGTCCATCTTCTAGTTGTGTTGTAGTATCCTCCCTAAGACTGGCGACATTGGCCTTTGTAGCACTGAAAGACCTACACTTTACAAGCTCCCTGGTACCCTTATCTCCATATAAGCAATTTTTCACTTTGGTCCTTCTTGCACTCAGCCCAATGAATTGTCAGATAGTATGATTTCTTTTAAATAAAACAATATCCTTGGGGGGGGGGCTTGTTGCACCTGCTTTAAATATTTGATCTAAGCTACCTTCCTTCATGGCCCCTACACTACTGATGGATGAATAGACAACTGGATGGATGCAAACCTTGCATTTACGAAACTGAAATTAATGAAACAATTGCAATTGCCTATATCAACAGAGAAAAACGAAATTATGTAAAAAGCCGGGTGGGAACCATAAAAAAAAGAGGGGGTGGGGTGGGGAGGAAGAGTGAAGACTACAGTACCATGGCATTCCTGTGGATGCAGTTTAGACATTCATTTAGAAACCAATCCTCCACACTTTTCCAAGCACCTCGCAATGTCGACTAAAAGGAGCCTCTGTTTACTGCACTGGTCGTCCTGGCAGGGATGATTGCTTGCCTGTGGTTAATAGTTCTGCTCGGCCATACAGAATGAGAGTGATTAATAACAACAACTGAATAAACTGCTTACTTCAGTTAACAGATTCAACTGATATTTGGTTTTGTTTCAGGCTGGTTTTTATGATCAATGGAAAAAGGAAGAAATAAGAGCTGCTGCTGGAGAACACCGCATCAAACAGAGGGAGGAGTTAAAAAATCTTCAGAAGGAGGAACGGACGGAAATGGACAGCCAGAGCTCAGAGAATAAACCACTGACGCTTACCCATATCCTGGGCCCGTTGTTGCTTCATCTCCTGGGTCTTAGTCTTGGGGTAGCGGTCTTTATTATGGAAAAGTTTGTCATGTCCAAGCGACCTAACCCCTAAATCCTTCAATATACTCATCCATGCTACTTGCAAATGATTTAGCTCTGAAAAAAAAAAAATGTTACGAAAAGGTTAATGAAAGATATTTTTACCCGTGTCCCATTTCTCTTTTATTTCAGTATCTTATCAATCATAATCTTCTAAATCAAATCGTCTAGAGGCAAAGACTGAACTAGGAAGTACATCCCCGCATGAAAGAGGAGAAATTCACTGTGATGCCACAAAAATATTTTAATCATTAAAGAATATTCTGTAGCGTACGCATTCTTCCACTCAAAATTCGCCCCAAATTATTGCAAACCAGTTTCACCTTTTCAGTATGACTTTAATTTCATTGTTGCTACCTCCAGACGAATTTTCAGTCTGGAAAAAGAAACAGACTGGAGGATTAGGATCTTGCTTTCATTAATGTCTTCAATACCAGGGTGTTTTAAGATTAATATCATCAGGTAGGATGAACAATGATTTAAGAAATACGTGGTGTTCACAAAGCATCGCTGATTTGCATTTTTAAAAAATGTAAGTTATTTAACATACCGATGTGCAATTTTTTGTATTAAGATTTGCCTATAAACCAACTAGTTATTCTTTCACACAGAAGAAACTGCATCTCGATAATAATGCTATGCCCTGCATTAGGAATAACTTATTGTGTAGCCAAGGGGGCTTTGTGGTCGTCCCCTAAGTCGTAGGAATGCAGGGGCTAAATCTTGGCACGTGATGTGGCAACACTGAAGTGTAGATTTTATAGCACTTGTACGTGACCTTCAAACGAAATCGTGTATCGCATGCTGTTGCATCAGAAGTCAATAAATTGCTTAGCAATGTTTCCTGTCTTAAAACCCTAACCCATTTGTAGGACATTAGTTTGTTCACCTTAGCTTAGCGGTGACTTATTTGTAGCTTAATATTCCTTAGCCTATTCAGTGAGACAATAAGGCATATCAGTAGCTCATCGTATTTTCCATAACACATCTTCGGAAGTTGCATCACAATGTAGAAATTAATGTTGTGTTACTGCTTTTGTTACAAGATGGCAAATCTTAGGCGAAGTTTAAGTGCACAGAGTATAATGTAAGAAAAGTATGAAGAAAGATGCTGTGATGTGAGTGATATTAGCTGCGACAGAACTGTTAGGTGGGATTTTATTAAAAATAATCAAACACAGGAAACATTGGACAATATCATGTCTGTTGTTGTACTGTGTCTACCTTCATACCAAAATCAGCACATCATTGTCAATAGTTAAACTAGTTGTTTTTATTGCTAGAGGTCGGAACGGAGATGTTTAACGCAATATGAATGGCCAAAATTTTGTGTAAAAATAATCATACCAACTATACCAGAAAACTGCAAGTAGGCAGGGCAGATAAGGGAAGGAAAGAAAGGGCAGGGCAGTGCAGGGATGGACAGAGTAGGGCGCGGCAGGGCAGGACGGGACAGGGTAGAGCAGGAGACGCAATGCTTTGTAGATAAGACAATGTAGACCATGTTTATATATTACCGGCAATAAATTTCATCACTTAGATAAACTCTCATTCTTGTAAAATTAATCTGGACTACCTCTGTCATCCATTGTATATGAGCGTAGTTTTCAAGCTAAATAAAACTGTCTGGTGTTACCAAGAAGAAAGTCATCATAGTTAAAGGGTAAAGACAGGAAAGGACAGAACGAGATAAAATGCAAAGTTGTGCAGAGAGGAGGGAGCAGAGACAATAACAGGCCAAGGCAGGATAGTTTAGACTGGATTGGATATGGGTGGTTAATATACGGCAATGTAGGGTAAGGTAAAGGTCAGGATAAGGTAGGATAGGGTAAGGCTGGGTTATGTAGAGTTATGTAAGAAAGGTCATACTAGCATATTGTAAGGTAAGGTTGGGTAAAGTAGGTTAAGATACAGCAGGGTAGGAAAAGGCTTGGTTGGATAAGGGGTAGTACATTAATTCTGGGTATGATAAGGCAGGGTAGGAGAAGCCAGGCTAAAACAGGTAGGCTAAGGCTGGGTACGGTAAGGCAGGGTAGGGTACGAGTGAGCTAGGAAAGGAAGGGCAAGGGAAGGCACAGAATGGTCAGGCCGAGAAAGAAAATGCAGAGAAGATTAGGCAAGGACAGAGAAGGCAAAGAAGGGTGAGGCAGGGGAAGGGAAAGCAGACAAGCGTTGCTGTTGTTGTGCTATCTAGTCTGTCTGATTGAGCAGACCCATCAACAGCAAGTAAGAATCCTCCTTTGCAAGGCCTTCCCACGCAGTGAACGGATCCTACCATTGGGCTGTCAGCGCCTCGTCACAGAGAGGCGCGGATATTAAGTGTGTAGGTTTGGTTCCTCGGTTGATATCGCATCTGCATTTCCACCCAATAATCAGTGGCACCATAGTAGCTCCCCCTCACCCCGTTAATTGGGTATATGGTTACCACCTAGCGTTGTAAATAGCTTCATAATTTCCAGTGAACCATTTGGCTTGTTACTCAATGTATAGCCACCTGAAGTGGAGACAAGAGTAAAAAACAGTGGCAGGAATAATGGAGCAAGTAGGATGAAAGGAAAACAAAATAGATATAGATACGGGGGAAGAAGTAGGCAGCACCACATCACGCGAGAGGATGATAGGCTCCCCCACTTACCACCCGCAGATAAGGGGGAAGGAGGTAAATTTAAGCTAGTTCGACCTGGGAACCTAGATTAGGATAGGACAAAGAACAGGAGATGACATGACAGGTAGAACAGTACAGGACAGGGCAGGGCAGAGCAGGGAAGGAGGGAGTAGCATAACAAGGCTGGGAAGAGCAGGGTAGGCAAGATAGGTGAAGCGTGGAGGTCGGATATAGCAGGAAAATGCAGAATAGATAGAGGAGGCTTGCAGTCCTAATGGAATCAGGTTCGAATCCTGGCTGGGGCAAGGAACAATTTAAAGATCTGAATATCGTTAAAGTAAACTTTAGTGATTTACCAGAAAGATCCTGCGACCTCCTAAAATTCCGCTGCTAATATCAGTACACCATTCCTGTATGAGACAGCTCTAGCATGTAGTCAATATGGATGGTGAGTGTTTGCACCGAAGTGGAGGCATGTGGAGGTATTTAGTACATAGAAGAACTGCTGGGCATCAGGGAACGGGCTGTAAAGCTTATGCCAAGTGTCGGACACACACACACACACACACACACACTCAAAGGAAGAGATGGGCAGAACAGGGCAGACGAGGGTAGGACACTATCAGGCCGGAAGGCAATGCAGGGCAATGTAGAGGGGAGCAATGCAGACTCATTCGGCATAAAGAAATACAGGGTATTGGGTAACAGAGAACGGTAAGGCAGAGGAGATCACTGCAGAGGTAGGGCAAAATAAGGTAAACGACAGTCTAAGAAAGACAGGTTAACCCTATGCCATTAATGACGCTAGAGATTTTCTGTATAATCCTATCACTTCCAAATTTGGCTTGAATAGCGAGCATTATCGTACAGAAGAGGATTCGTTTAAATCTTCACTAGAGAGATTGGATCGTCTTTTAAGATTAAAGAATCTGACGTTAGCTAGAATAAAACGATTGATGATGCCATGTCGAAAGGATTAATTCATCCAGAATGCTGACATTCCCTTCAGTATGATAACAGGTTTTCTGTTATTCCCTTCATAACAACAGTCTATTTTATTAAACTTACTAGGTTACGCAAACCTGTCACAGCTACTGCCATGTTCCCAGCATGAGGGTTGTAGGCTGCAGGAAGCTAGGAACTTAAGCCTGCTGTCCACCTGGTGCACATTTTATGAGCCTGGGCTTACAACAATAACAACCTAACAAGACACTTCAACCATTCGTCACTCATAATGGTTTAATCACTTCATCCACAGCACGATGTTTTTATTTTTACTGTTAACAAATGACATTAATCAATTCCTGGGAGGCTTTCAACACAGACAGGTTACACATAACCTCCATTAATCCCTTCAGTGTGACCGATATCTCAACATAGACAGGTTACCTATAACCTTCATTAATCCCTTCAGTGTGACCGATATCTCAACATAGAATGGTTACATATAACCTCCATTAATCCCTTCAGTGTGATCGATATCTCAACATAAACAGGTCACATATAACCTTCATTAATCCCTTCAGTGTGACCGATATCTCAACATAGGTTACCTATAACCTTCATTAATTCCTTCAGTGTGACCGATAACTCAGTCCAAATTAATTATCTGATTGCGGTAAGAGTCAATTGAACAAAATTTTCATTGTAATGATGGGAGAAAATCCAAGTTAAGGTTTGACTATATTGTTCCCATATTGCCCCTCATGCAGTGTCACGACTAGCCGCCCAGAGAGAGAGAGAGAGAGAGAGAGAGAGAGATGAGTCTTCCGAAGATAAGCGTCAGAGTATGTTACGCACATAAGAAAAAGAAAATAAATGTTTGCTTTACGTCGGTGCGTTCTGGTGCGGCGTGATAGCCACCGGTATAAGGCATAAAGGCGAGCGTCTACCGCAGCAGAAGGCAAGCGAGCAAATTGACTGGAGTTTTTGTTGCCGGGTACCACTGACAAGGTTAGGCTCCAGTTCTGGCAGTTATTGAAAAATATTTCCTTAACTACATTTACTCTGAAAATAGGAAGTTATTCTGGAAAGAAGTGCGGAAATGTAGAAGTGACTGTGGAAAGAAATGTGAAAGTGTGAAGGATGTAAGTGTAGATTGTTAACCCATTTGAATGAAGTAAGAACTAGATGGAGGGAATATTTTGAAAGTCTGATGAATGGGAATGGAGACAGCAAAGCGACTGTTAAGATCGTTGGTTTTGGAGATGTAAAGAGAAGGAATCCACTGCCAGGAAACGTGACCCTAGCAAAGGTGAAGAACGCGATGATGCGGCTGAAAACCAGGAAATTATCTGGGGTTGATAAGGTAAATGCAGAGATAAGTGTAGTGGGAAGAGCGAAAAGAAGTGCTTGTTGGAGATATGTAAGAAAGCATGGATGAGTGAAACTGTGCCAGTAGAGTGGAAAAGGCAGTGATCGTACCCCTGTACAAAAATAAAGGTGAGCGAAATGAGTGCAAGAATTATCGTGACATAAGTCTATTGATTGTTGTAGGAAAGGCATATGGATGAATTATTATAGAGAGAGTAAGAGAGATATCAGTAGTCCTAGCGGGTGACGAAGAGGGTGGCTTAAGGAGTGTCAGAGGATGTGTGGATCAAATATCTGCAGTGAAACAAACAGTGGAGAAGTCTTGTGAGAAGGACCATAAGGTGTTAATGGCATTTATGGATCTGCAAAAAGCATACGGCAAAGTAGACAGAGAATGATTGTTGAAGGTTTTGCGCATGTACGGTGTAGATGGTAAGCTGCTAGGTGTCGTCAAGAGTTTTTATGACAGCAGCGAGCATGTGTAAGGGAAACTGGGCATCTAAGTGAATGGTTCACGATCAATGCGACAAGTCTGTGTGATGTCCCCGTGGTTGTTCAGTACATATATGGATGGGGTGATGAGAGAAGTAAAAACACAAGTAATGGAGAGGGGGATGGCTTTGGTATTGAATGGTGATGGATGGAATATCTCAAATTTGCTTGATGCAGTGCTATTTGCAAATACCGGACAAGAGCTTGGTAGACTAGTGCGGAGTTTTGTAGATGTCTGTGAGCGTCGTGCCTTGAAAGTAAATGTAGAAAAGAGTAAAGTGAAGGTAATCGAGAGAAAAGGTGACCCAGTGTAATGTTACAGTGAATGGAGAGAGACTGGAATTGGTGAGAGAGTTCAAATGCCTGGGCACAGTGGCAGAAAAGAGGGGAAAATGTGCAAAAGAAGTGGAAAGTAGAGTGACTCATGAAAGGAAAGTAGTTGGTGCTATGAAGGCCTTGATAAAAAAAAACAGACATGAGTATTTCAGCTGCGCGAGGTTTACATGAAGAAATGTTAGTACCAAGTTTAACACATGGATGTGAGACTATGGTGTGGCATGAAAATTAAAAGTCAAGAGTAAGAGCGGTGGAGATGGGACTACTGAGGAATGTATGTGGAGTGTAGAGAGGGGGTAGGATACAGAATAATGTGTTTTGTGAACGATGCAGAGTGAGGAAGTCTGTGGACACCAGGGTCAGAGAGAGTGTATTGAGATGATTTGGTCATGTGAAGAGAACGGATGAGAATAAATTGGTGAATAAGGTATAATTGAGGGAATTTGAAGGAGGGAGGAGGTGAGACAGGCCAAGAAGACGTTGGAGGGATATGGTGGATAAGTGTGTGAGGAAGAGAGGTATGGAAGTTAATAAGGCTAAAGGACTGACAAGAGACCGAACTGGATGGACGAATTTTGTGTGGAAAAGCGTATAACCAGTGATTTGGCATCCCTTTTTAACGTAAAAGCGTTCGAACTGGCTCTATCAGAATAGGTATATGTGAAGCTACCGAACGTGGTGATTTTTTTCCTATCTGGTGGGGCGAGAATTTCTAGGGCTTGAATGATGAGTGAATGGAAGCGTGGCCCATTGAACTGGGTAGACTTTGGCTGTCTGAACGTTGCTACTCACCCTGCCCCTAGGGTGGGAAAGGAGGCCTGGATGATGATGATGACTACATTTACCTGTAATATGCAAATATCTGTATTAGACAAGCGGTGACCAGTCCGGCCCGTTATAGACTGCAGGGAATTCCATTCAGTAGTGGAGGAGAGCCTATATTCATTTCCTGCAACAGTGATACAGCTATTATTCAAAATATATCATCACATAAAGAATTTACGCAAAATATACTCTCTTATCCTATTAATAACCAATTTGGTCCATGTTTAACGACAGCCTACGATATATTTTTACATTATTTAACCCTCAAGAGAAAGACTGATTCACAGTATTCTGTGACACAATATGGCTTACTTTGGCTATATGCATGACAAAGTTATTTATCAATAGCCTGCTGAAACCTTTCATTTATTATGTTATTCTCCCATGTGTGCCACTTTGCGTTCACAATTTAATATTCCATTACATCATAACGGTCCCTATTATTTTTCTCGTATTCCTTGCTTACAACACTCCACTGCCCTTTTTCACAATAATAATTACATAAATATTTAATTCGACTGCCTATATGCCATACAAAGGTATACTCAGAGTTTTTTCGCCCCACAAAAACAGCAATCATCCTCTTTTTTTAAAATTCTGGCATCTCCTCATTCTTCGTGTTAATCATTGCCAATGGCCTAAGAGTTCTCGGTATACTTCAACGTTATTATATGCCTTTGCATTCCTCAACATTTTTCACGTCTCAGTTTCTGACAGTGTCACTTTCTCACGCAGGTCTTTCCGGTTTTGTGCAGCAGCAGTAATAAAAAGTTTTCACTCCTACTTTCACCCTCAACCGACTCGGCCGTTTTTCTTCTCGGTAGTCGTTCCATCTGCCACTAATTTCTCTTTTATTTTCAATCTTCCCTTTTTCACCATTATAGCCATACTTTCACAAATAGTTTTCCACTCTGAGATATGATTAATTTTCAACCTTTTTATTCCCCATCTTTTTTTCTTCTTTTCCCTAATTAATCTCTGCACAACCACGTTTCTCAGTATATCGCCGATGTTTTAAACCAATACTGAGATCTGTTTATTGTCTCAGCTTCCGGCGTCTTTAAATGAATGGGTACCACATGTAATAATTAAAATGAACACTGGCGTAAATATAATTATCAAATTATATGCTCAAAAATTATGTGATGAAAGTAAGTCTGATAATTTTTCTGACGATCCTAAACAGTGGAGAAACACAACTCTGAATGTGTGTGTCGGGAATTATTAATGCAATGACACGTTTATTGGTATTGGACTTGTGACGACCGCTGGGCATTGGACTTAATAAACCGAAAGTAAAACGCAAAATGATAGCTTATTTTTAGAAATTAATATTAGGGTGATGAAAATAAAATTCTTATAAACTTTGATGTGGACAGGGAAGGGAACAAAAGAGAGAGAGAGAGAGAGAGAGAGAGAGAGAGAGAGAGAATCTAGGCCTATATATGTAAAAGAACTGAATTGTTTCTATGTTTCTTTGTCTGTCCTTCAATCACGCCCAAACCAAGGATTAGACACCCCCAGACCCATATATATTCTGAATCAAGCTGACCCAAGGATGGTTTTAGGGGGGTCAAAATTCAGATATGCGTCATTTGAGGTCATTGGTAGAGTGTTCGTCTTTTTTGGCTCGGGCAACGCCGGGTACCCCTGCAGCCTAATTTTTGGCAAGGAGACTCACATGACCTCCAGTTCGGACATATGCTGTGAGGTTAACCTCCGAGGTCATTTGAGGTCACCTGTAATACACGCTTGAATGTCTGAACCCAGCAGCCTAGTTTCTGGCACGGAGACTCACATGGTCTCCATTTAAGACATAGGCTATATGAGGTTGACCTCTGAGGTCATTTGAGATCACCGGCAATACACGCTCGAAAGACTGGGCCCAGCAGCCCAATTTTTGGTACAGAGACTCATATGACTTCCAGTTCAGACATAGGCTATGTGAGGTTGACTTCCAGGTCAAGTGAGGTCACCGGTCGGAGGTCATTTGAGGCCAGTGGTTATGGTAAACAAGTGCGCACAAATACTGTGTGTTAGTCTGTAAAAGCTGAAATAGAAAGTTCCTGGACCCTTATAATCCCACTTCAAAAGCATAAGAGGTACATGGTCTTTTTGGAGTAGAAAGAAAGATTGGACTAGAACAAATACGATTAGTGTTCGCCTTTTTGGCCTGGCAACACCGGGTACCCCTGCTTGTCTGATATAAACTAGTCGAAATTTCTTGTGAGTGAGATGCTGCCAGCCTTAACCACTATTGTATATCTTTATCATCAAAGTTTACTGCCAGCGATGAAGCCAGGTTGTTAGTGATCGTCTACTGTCTGAAACGGTGAGAGTTTGTGCCCAGGGTGGTGCAAGGAACAGTCTGTTTGTCTGAAATTCCGTGACACAAAATTTACTGCTCTTCCATGAGAGCCAGTAACATAAAAAGATCCCCTGTAATGCCAATGTACCAGTCATTAATGAAACAGCCTAAATAGCCTACGTATTCAGAATAGACAGTGGTGACATGAAAAGCTTTGTGACAAAAGGCTGCTGGACCCAAGGGAACGAGATGTTAAACCCATGCAGTCCTACCCATAAAAAATTGAGAAAAGTAGGCGAAACAACACAAGAAGAACAATGCTTTAACTCCATCGACATCTTCAAAAGTAGAGGACTTTGAACAATGCAACAGATGAAGCAGGCTACACAGCCATATCCTCTTCAACCTATTCAAACGTTTGGAGAAGTTCGGTACGCCTTCTAACCCTCGCAGTGGCACTGGCTTCTGCTTCAGGTTATTGATGATATTTAAATTAAAGTTTCGTGACAAATTTGTTCACCAATAAATTATTCAAATGGTATTTTCATCAATCAAATTATCTATTTTCAAGCAGTTCTGTAATATTTCTTCACTTTAATATGTTGTTACATCCCCGTCCCACACTGCCACAGGCTCCAACAGCAGTAGTTTAGTATATGAAGCACGTTGCACAAAGAGTTGTTCTTCCAAGAGGCATCCTTCGGTGTACAGTACACAAGATCAGCTCAGGCGTCGTAAATAAACAATGGCTTCTTAAGTTCACTGTCTTTATTTTCCAAATAATTACACTTGATGGTTTTCAACTTCATTTCACTATTATCACAAGCACTGGTGCTATACAAACTTTACTAATTGCAGTTACACTTAACCCGTTGATTGTGCAATTACCGCTTTTCATCCCACCCTCTGGTGTGCAAAATATGAAGAAAAAGTTTTCTTTTTTAGTTTTTGTTTATTATAACTTGAAGATAAACATCCAGGGCATCATCTGGTGAAAAAAAAAAAAAAAAATCTCTCTCCATCTTTGCGTAGGACCATGCATAAGTTTACGTGGGAGTTGTGAAAAAATGAAAATAAACATGTTTTTGTTTATTATAAACTTGAAGATAAACATCAAGGGCATCATCTGGTGAAAAGGATAAAATCTCTCCCTCTCTGTCTTTGCATAGTGCCATGCATAAGTTTGCGTTGGGATGCAGTAGTTAACGGTGATGCACGGCCAGCACAGCCTGAGCTGTGGCTCGCAACATGAAGCTACCCAGCATGAGGTGTGGGTCGCAATCTATGGGTTAATGCTTGACAACACTTCACTATTCCCAAGTACCGATGATATACAGACTTCACTAAAATTTCACTATTTGCCAACACCACTATTTTCACAAGTACCGATGATATGCAAACTTCAATAACACTTCACTGTTTGCCAACAACAAGTACCAAAAATATACAAACTGCACTGCAGTGCAGACACTGCATTACACTTAAACTGAACTGAAAACCGACTGAACCTGCTCTAGTCTCTTCCCCATCTTTATATAAGCTTGCATTGTTCTAGAACGATCTACATTTCTCCACAGTTCTGGTGTATTCCCATGGGACCACTGTTACAACAGTTACCAACTCAGAGACATCCAAAACATTCCAGAGTTTTCTTAAGTTTCATAACTCTGTAAATTATTTAGCATACAAACTTAAATTAAATGACATAATTTAACAAACAATCACAAGAATAAAACATTATAGAGAAAATGAGCTCAAAAATTAACGTACAATTTTATGAAATTTATTACGCCCACAATAGTAGGCTAACTGGCTACTCTGACACACAACAGTAAAATACCAAAAACATTAAGAAACGTCTAGACTACTTAACTAGGAAATCCTGCTTCTCAACACTACCCCCTCCCAAGTCCTTTTGTGCCCCAACAAAACTACATAATATATACATATTCCTTAATCCAAACTAAACATCTGATTATACACAAAATAATCTTTCAACTTTTCAGGTCTTCTCCTATGCCTCTTCCAACGACGTTCTTGCTCCCCCACACAGTCCACTCCTCCAGCAAGGTCTTGGTCCTCTTCCAGATTCACTTCTCTTGAGAAACTGTCACCATCCTCTTGAACTTCAGCTCCTTGGTCCTCCTCAACATCCTCAGCTGCTGGAGCGTACGATTCCTTAGAGACCTCCCAGCTGCACTGTCCTGGTCTATGGTACTGCCACAGACAATTCATGTGTACCACCTTTGGGAGAGATTCCTGCCCCCCCGAATCCAGTAAGTTACATCTGATAGGCGGTCCAACACAGTGCAAGGCCCGTCCCATGGGCTTTGCAGCTTCAGTGACTGTCTCCTCTTTCCCTGAGGATTGTATAATCAAACTTTGTCATCATCCTTGAAGCTCACCTCACTTGCCTTGGCATCATACTTGCACTCCATCACTTCTCCTGAAAACTGAAGGGCTCCTCGCACTTGATGATGTACTTCAGTCAGCCTTTCCTGAAAGTGCTTCGCATAACTGGTGTCTATAGGCAGCTCTTCACTAGGTTGTCTTCCCATTAGCAAGTCAACAGGTAACCATAACTCGTGGCCCAATATCAGTTTTGGAGGAGTGTAGCCATTAGACTCATGGGTTACAGGCCAATATGCCATCAACAACACAGGTAATTTCTGGTCCCATTCCATTTATCCCTCTATGCAGTACTTGTCCAGTTCTTGTCCCAGGGTCCAGTTGAATTTCTTCACCATCCCATCTGACTGTGGCCCTACTGGGGTCGTTCTGGTCTTCTTGATCCCTAGTAACTTGTAGCACTCACAGAACACAGCAGACTCGAAGTTTCTGCCCTGGTAGGAATGTAGCTGTTAAGGCATCCCAAAACAACAGAAAAACTGGTCAACCAACACCTGAGCAACAGTCGCAGCCTCTTGATCAGGGAGAGCGCAGGCTTCTGGCAACTTTGTGAAGTAGTCTATGGCAACACATATATACCAGTTTCCACTTTCAGTGAATGGCAAAAGTCCAGCAATGTCCATCGTGACTCTTTCCCTCGGTGCACCTACTTGGTACAGCTGCAAAGCGGCACAACCACGTTTCTTGGGTCCCTTCTTGGCACAGCATACAACACAGGCCTGACACCACTCATCAACATCCTGACGCATGCCAGTCAAGTAGAACCTCTGTCACAGCTGACTTACAGTTTTCTTCACTCCCAAGTGCCCATTAGTGATCTGGTTATGGGACACAGCCAAGATCTCGGATCTCATCTTCTTCGGAACCATCAGCTGCCAATACTTGCTGAGGTCACTGAGTGTCTCCCACTGACGCTCCAGTAGTCCGTTGTTCAAGTGGAGAAGGTCCCACTGACTCCTGTAACTCATGGTCAAAGGGCTGAACGTGGAAACTTCTTCCCAAGATGGTTGCATTGTACTCAGCTGCAGCCACTCTAGTACTGGTTGTAAATCTGCATCCTCCATCTGCATCCTCTTCAGGTCTTCTTCATGTGACACTGGCCCTGTTAGTGCAGTACGGCGGCATTTCTTGTCAAAATTCCCATTCCTACTACACTGCTTGCCATCTGTTCCTCTGTCTTCTCGCACATTCTTCATCAAGGTTCTCCTGCATTTCCTCAGTGGTGGGGCTTCTTAGGAAAAACTGGCTGGTTGTTGCCTCTTTTCACCAGCCTTCGCTAATTTACCCTCATCCTTCTCAACTGGACACTCACAGCTGAAGTGTCCCACCTCACCACATGTCCAACATCCCTTTGTTGCAGTCGTGGGTTTCCTTGCACTACTCCATTCTTGCTCCTTCTTCCCTTTGTAACAATCCACCTTCTTGTGTCCCAGCTTCCTGTAGAACCAGCAACCTCCCTAGCTGGTCTTTTCCTGTTCTCCCTTCCGCTTGTTGCAATCCACTTTCTGATGTCCTGGCATCTCACAATACCAGCAACTTCATCTGATCTTCTCCTGTTCCCTCTTCCACTTGTAGCATTCCTGTTTCCTATGTCCTGGCTTTTCACAGGACCAGCACCCTTCTTCAAATTTTTCTGTTTCACGTACCTGCACCTTTCGTGCCTTGAATCTCCCATTGTGACCTGTCTGAAAGGCAGATGTACTGGACCCGATATAGGACTCAAATTCTAGAACCCTGGCTAGTGCTTTTCCCATGCTTGTGGTTTGTGCCTGCTCCACTTGCACTTTCAACTCTGCACTATCAAGAGCATCGATGAACCCTCAGAAGAATAGCCAACAGGTTAGGTGCTGCTCCACGGTACACCTTGTATACCATACTCTCCAGGCAATGGGGAAGCTGCTGTAGGGATTTATCTCGAGCCCGTACATGGGTCCGGAATCTTGCCCTGTAAACCTCAGTCTGGTACACTGTGCCGTATCTGTGCTCCAGTAATTTTATTAGGGATTGATAACTGTTCCTCTCCTCTACTGATATCTGTACCAGAATTTCCATTGTGGCACACTTAAGGCTAGTAGGAAGCTGCACTGCCCTCTGCCTATCATCCCAACCATTGTGATCAACAAGTAACTCAAACTGTGCTTGGTAAGTTTCTCGAGATACTCTACCATCAAATTCCTGAGGTTTCCTTTTATTTGGACTCATATTATAGCCATGCACTTTACTGGTTTGGGGCCTAATAACTGGGGCATCATAATTAGTCCAGGACTTAAAACGTCTGCATTGTGATGATTCAACCCTGTAATGCTGCCTTTAGATGTTTGGGATCCGTCAAGATTCACCATACACTGTACATTCTTTTCAACTGCTCCCTGTACACTTGCCTGAGGTCCAGCAGTGCAATATTTCTCTACAACCTCAATTATCTCACTAATTATCTGCACATGGTTGACCACGTGCTTCAACTGGTTATGTACATGCTGTCTGCACTCCATCACTATTCCCTCACTAATTGTCTTCAACTGGCCATCTACATCCTGTTTGCATTCTGTCACATTATTGCTTACCTCATATTTCTCCTGCTGTAGTTCAGCATATACTTCCTCCTTCAATTGTTCCTGTTCTTCCTTCATTTCCCCCATGAAAGCATTCAGCTGCCCTTGCATCATCAGTTGTAATTCCCTCTGTTGCTCCTGTAATGCCTCTTGAAGCTGTTCCCTGTGTACTTGCAATTGTTCTTTGATTTCTTCATTTTGTGCCTGTAATTGTCCCTTGAGTTCTTTCTGTCTTTCATTATGTGCGTGTAATTATTCTTTGAGTTCCTTCTGTCCTTCATTCTGTGCCTGTAATCCTTCATTCTGTGCCCGTAGTTCTATACTTTGTGCTTGTAATTGTTCTTTGAGTTCTTTCTGACCTTCATTCTGTGCTTGTAGTTGGACACTTGCTTGCAGTAGCTTCATGATTGCAGCCAGTGACACCTTGTCCTCCTGCCAAGCTCGGGATCTTGTCTGCACACCCCCTTGCTCCATGCTGAACATTTGACTCACTGCCGCACATAATCCCACTCCTGACACCAGTTTTACTTCCCTGTCCCACACTGCCACAGGCTCCAACAGCAGTAGTTCATTATAGGAAAGACGTTGACCAGTGAGTTGTTCTTCCTAGAGGCACGGGATCAGCTCAGGCATCGTAAATTAACACTGGCTCCTTAAGTTCATTGTCTTTATTTTCTAGATAATTACACTTAATGCTCTCCAACTTCACTTCACTATTCTCACAAGCACTGGAGCTAAACAACTCTACTAACTGCAGTTACACTTAATGTTTGACAACACTGTTTTTCACGAGTACCGATAATATACAAACTTCAATAACACTTCACTGTTTGCCAACAATACTTTACTATTTTCACAAGTACCGAAAATATACAAGCTGCACTGCACTGCACTGCACTGCACTGGCAATGCATTGTATTCAAACAGAATTGACAACCGACTGAACCTGCTCAAGTCTCTTCCCCATCCATATAATTATAAGCTTGCATTGTTCTAGAATAAACTACATTTCTCCACAGTTCTCGTGTATTCCCAAGGGAGCATGGGTACAACAGTTACCAAGTAGGAGACAATCAAAACATGCCAGAGATTTCTTACATTACATAACACTATAAATTATTTAGCATACAAACTTAATTACATAATTTAATAGCAATCTCATGCGTTGTCTTAACAGTAGGCCTACACCATGCCAGTAACATGGATCAGGTTTAAGTCCTAGATAACTTTGCCAAGTTAGGAGTTTTAGTACTTTAACGGAAATTGTGACATTATTTGCTGTCATGTATGAACTAACAAGTAAACTTTTTGGGTAATTATTAAGGAAAAATATTGCTTATTTCTTGAAAATATCGCCGAGAGTCTTCTAGTTGAATCCGATTTTATCATTGTACTTTATATTTTTTATAACGAACAAATGTTAATGATATTGTTGATATAGTTATGTATTTAATAGGCTGCTTGATCTACAGTAGATCATAAAACCAAGTGATAAATTATGCTTTTAACTTTTTAAAAATATTTAGCTTCAATTTATATATTGGAGAGACTTGGCAACCCTCATTCAATGTGCGGCTTTATTACCATCTATAAGAATGTAGTCATGTATAGGGCTAATAGCATATTCAGTCATGGTTTGAGAATGACGTTCTAACTGGTTTTCACATCTTTCTAACCGGTCCAGGAACGTTATGTTTCGAGGAGGAACGAAAAACGAAACGTTATTATACTGTTTCTGCTCGGAACGAACCGTTTGAAAAATAATTCGTATTTAAGCCCTGATAAAAATGATATTAACAAGCCGAATCCAAAAATTAATCACAAAGGAAGTGGTGCTTGGGAGCTTAATTACTTGGGTTATACTTACCACAGCTTCACAGATAATTGCAGACCATCATTAAAGGTGATATAATTACTTCAGGAAAAAGCTATCATTTTACTGTACTCGCTAGACTTCTATAATCTGTCAATAAATGGAAATCAGCATCTCTAGTTGCCAAATAATCTGTCTATCTATTGCCAGACGCCTCAGTCTCATATGGGGTGGCCACAAAAAAATCGCTTTCACGTCGCTGTTCGCTGTCATTTGGCTGTCCTTTCTCCAACTCACACCCCTACCTCATGTATCTCACTACTCCATCCCTCCTAAACTAGAAATCTATCTAGGTTAACTCTCATTGGTTTCATAATTAACATCAAATTATCGGTAAAGCTTGATCATTACCTAGAGAATATTAAACTGCTGCTCTTTTCACTTGATGTAAAGAAAATGTCGCGAGCAGCTAACTGGCAACCCTTTAAGCAGACTCTGATAGGCTGTCCCACTCGTTGCAATGTGTAACTTATTGTGCAAAAATCTTCTGTCTGTTTAACAGTTCTTGTATGACAGTTAAAATACATCACTGCATGCAAAAGTCTGTAGCGACTAAACTCAAGGTGGCTGTGACTGGCTGACTGTCTAGAGAATTCCGTTTCAAATCTCGCTAACCGCGTGAGTTCTTCTTGATGCGCATAAAAATAATGTGACCTAATGGAGTACAACTCTCATGTGTGGGGAGGCTCCCCACATACAGCTCTTCTCAATAGGGTGGAGTCAAAGGCTTTTCGTCTCATTAACTCTCCTCCTCTTACTGACTCCCTTCAACCTCTGTCTCTTCGCCGCACTGTTGCATCTTTATCTCTTTTTCTATCGCTACTTTAATGGTCACTGCTCCTCTGAACTGTCTGCTTGCATTCCTCCACCTCTACGACGGGCGCGTAGCACCCGTCTGGCAGCAAACTCTCATCCCTTTTCTGTCCAACTCTCTAATGCGAGTTAACCGTTACTCCCAGTCTTTCATTTATGCAACAGGTCAGCTCTGGAACTGTCTTCCTCTGTCTGTATTTCCTGCTGCCTATGATCTCCAGTCTTTCAAACGCAGTGTGTCCAGGCATCTCAAAATGATCGGATGTTGAATTTGGCTCTCTATTGTATTTTTGTTTTTCTCTTGGAGGGAACTGTTACTGCGGGCTCATGGCCTTTGGTTCCTTCTTCCTCGCATTAAAAAAAAAAAAAAAGAACTATCAGCGCGTGGATGTAATAGGTTGATCCGCCCCGAGCATCATCATTCAACAACTATCGATCACAAATGTCTCTTTTCACGTCATTCTCGGGAAGAAGAACACAGAAAATAAAGTATAAGGTGTTGACATTTCATTTTCATCCTGGGGCGGTACGTGTAATGAAGGTTACTGGTTCCTCTTGGTTCCTCTTGATATCTTTCGCACGCACATCCGATCGATACGGTTGACATTTGAGAAAGTTTTACAATGTGAGTGTGTCGCTATTACGGTTTACTCCACTGAAATTTTCTTTCTGTACCTGTCTGCCTGTTGATCTTTTTATCTATCTATCCGTCTATCTACGAGCATCTATCCGTCTGTATATCTGTCTTTATTTGTCCGTACATCTGTTTATTTTTTGTCATATTCTCCTTATCTAGACCTTGTTTTTAGTCTTTCTCACACAGAAAAAAATAATCAATTCTAATACTATTATGTGCTTATTAACGTCATCTACAACTTCTTACAAGATCCTGAACTTGCTTTATTTATTTATTTTTTATACTGGTAAGTAGTTAACTTGTCATTCTTATTTGTTTATAGGGTCTACGAAAATTAAATTCTGGACACTTTAGGCTTCTGGAGAGAGAGAGAGAGAGAGAGAGAGAGAGAGAGAGAGAGAGAGATTGAGATTTCCCACCTTCCTGTATGTGGAGCATAAATATCCAGTTACCTTTTTTTTCAGTTGAGTATTTTCACGGGTATGGTGTACGAAATAGAAATTTTCATAACATTGAAAGATATTATTAACCTTAAAAATAAAAAAAAAAGTGTGAAAGTATTTTCACCATCCAGGGTATAGTTTACTATTAAATGATTTATTTTTTATTTGTTACACTATTTTATCGAGAATCAGAGGCAAAGGTAATGAAGCATTCTTTGGAAATGGTTTGCGTGAAAATCATTTACCATTTTACTGCGAAGATGTTCTAGTTAATTATTACTAAAAGAAAATGCGGCAGAAAAAAAAAAAATCTTAAGATAAACATCTGTGTGCAATAAATTATTTCTATATATTCTTCCTAGCTCCAGATTTATTATAATTATTATTATTATTATTATTATTATTATTATTATTATTATTGCTGAAAGCGTTCTATTGAAATCGACAGATGACACCAAATCATTGCGGGATGCTGACGTCTTGACATTTTTATCAGTGCGATGTGTTTATTAATTATTCTCCCGTCACAGGACGTTCTTTTATCTATAAATAAATTCACTCATGCTGGAAGTGTAAAAGGATAATTTAATTTCTTCTGAATGATTATATATATATATATATATATATATATATATATATATATATATATATATATATATATATATATATTGTTACGGAACAGAGAAAGATAATGTACACTTAAAGTGAGAATACTAAAAATCACTACTGTCCCGTAAAGTTCCAGGTTCAAAACAAAAGAGTTAGGTAAAATTACAAGTTAAAGTTTAATGCTCAAACTAACAACAAAACATTCAGGACTCATAAAGATAATGTAATGGCAAATAAACAGGTTAAATATATGGTTAACTGCAATAGCCTCTATTAACACGAAATTAGCAAGAGTAAATTTATCTAAGTCAGCCCTGATAAAATGAGATACCAGATAATACTCAGTGAATGCCAGATAAATTATTACAGTTTCAAACTATTATAAAAAATGACTGACATAAAACCCAACATTAATCAAAAACCTCACTAGGCCTAAGAATTAACCTTATGCTACACAGTACAAGAAAAAATGCAATAACAGTTATACTCAAATTACACACAGCTGCTAGATGTTTGGAGATTTCTTGAGCACTCACAATAATAATAACTGTACAGGGGAGGACAGAGATGTGAACAAAATGAGGAGCAGATCTAAGTGGCAATGATGCAGAGACTGAGCTCATTATATAGGGGCCGGCAGAGCTTGATGCAACTTGTAAGAAGGACGCGCAAATGAAGCCATGGGGACAAAGAGTTGACAATCCTGGTCTGAACTCCAGAAATGACGACTTTACTATAACGGTAGAAGGGGGGAACTGAGGCAGAACACGCTCGTGATCAAACATGCAGCATACTGTGCGTTAAAATTACACAAAGGATGATGAAATCATAGGCTATGTAACACCTCCCCACAAAGAACAAGAAATTTACAAAGGAAATTTCTTATTACTCTAAAACAATCTGTCTAAAGTCTAGATAAGCAATCTGCAATAACATTTTCTTTCCCCTTGACATGTTGTATGTCTAATGAATACTCCTGAAGAAGTAGACTCCATCTTGTCAATCTCTGATTTTTATCTTTAAACTTACTAAGGAATTTCAGTGGGTTGTGATCGGTATAAATGACTATGGGGTCAAAACCAGAACACAAATAAAATGAAAACTGCTGTAAACCCAAAATCAAGGCCAAAAGTTCTTTCTCAATAGTGGAGTAGTTCTTTTGAGGTGGAGTGAACTTCTTACTGTAATAAGATACAGGATGTTCAATACCCTGATCATCCTCTTGCAGCAAAACAGCCCCAGCTCCTGTATCACTTGCATCAACAGCCATCTTAAAAGGCTTAGCAAAATTTGGAGTAGCAAGCACTGGCTGACTTAATAGAATAGCTTTAAGTTTGTTGGAAGAGGATTCACAGTTATCGGTCCAGACAAATTCAACTCCCTTCTTCAGTAGGTCTGTAAGTGGTGATACAAGAATAGAAAAGTTAAGAACAAATCTCCTGTAATAACCTACCATTCCCAAAAATCTTTGTAGCTCTTTCCTACTTTTAGGTCTGGGAAGATCACTTATAACCTGAACCTTAGCTCCTGGTGGTGCAACATGTCCATCACCAATTACATACCCAAGGTACTGAACTTTAGCTTGACCAAACTCACACTTTGATAAATTAGCTACAAGATTAGCATGAACTAAACGGTCAAGAAATTTACTGACATGGCATAGGTGATCTTTCCAGTTGTCACTGAAGATTAATACATCATCAATATAAACAACACACCCTGCCAAACCCTCTGTTACAACATTCATGAGCTTCTGAAATGTGGCTGGTGCATTCTTCATACCATACGGCATTACAGAACATGCAAAAGCCTTTCCTAGTGTTACAAAACATGAGATCTCCCTAGCACGTTCAGTCATAGGTACTTGCCAGTATCCCTTTAACAAATCAAACTTACTTATGTACCTAGCCTTTCCGATCTTGTCTATGCAATCTTCCACACGAGGGAGAGGGTAAGTGTCTGTTTTAGTTATCTGATTAACACGTCTGTAGTCGATGCAAAGCCTCTGTGACCCACCTGGCTTGGGGACTAGAGTGACAGGAGAACTCCACTCGCTCTGACAGGGCTCAATCATCTTGTGGTCCAACAGGTAGCCAAGCTCCTTCTGGATGAGAGGAACTTTCACTGGGTTCACACGGTAAGGAAGCAGTTTAATTGGCTTTGCGTCTCCAACCTCGACATCATGCATCAACACAGTAGTTCTTCCTGGAGTGGCACGGAACACTTGCTGGTACTCCTGCAGTAATGCCGAAAACTCCTGCCTTTCCTCGGGAGGTAGATGAGAAAGCTTAGTCTGGAGATCATTCATGATATCAGGATTCTTCCCCAAACTATCACTCAGGTTCATACTGCATGGGAGAGCTTCACTTGCAGACTCGGGTGGAACAGCTACAGTGCAGACTGGGTTATTTTCGTCCCGCCTGTGATACAACTTTAGCATGTTGATGTGACATAGTTGCTTGTTCTTTCTACGATCTGGTGTGGCGATGACATAGTTGACATCACTGAGTTTCTTCTCCACGAAATAAGGGCCACTAAACTTGGCTTGAAGAGGTTGCCCATGAACTGGTAGCAGAATCAAAACCTGATCTCCTGGCTGAAAGTGGCGTAACCTGGACTTCTTATCATACCAAGTCTTCATCTTCTCCTGAGCAGCTCCTAATTTCTCTCTCGCCAGCTGTAAAGCAGTGGACAGCCGTTCTTCGAACTTCATCACATACTCCAGCAGGTTGACGTCATCTTCCTCCGACAGCCAGCATTCCTTGAGTAACTTAAGGGGTCCTCTTACTTCATGGCCAAACAGTAGTTCAAAAGGTGAGAAGCCCAGTGATTCATTTGGAGATTCTCTTGCAGCAAACACAACGAATGGAAGACCTTTATCCCAGTCTTTCTGATGTTCCAAACAGTATTTCTTGAGCATCGATTTGAGTGTTTGATGATATCTCTCCAATGCTCCTTGGGTCTGGGGATGGTAAGCTGAAGACGTGATCTGGGTGATGCCCAACTCTTTCAGAGACTGCTTGAAAACGTTTGACATGAAATTACTTCCCCGGTCTGACTGTACCTCCTTGGGCAGACCAAACTTTGTGAAGAACCCTAGCATTTCCTTAACCACGTTCTTTGCTGAGATGTTTCTAAGTGGAATGGCTTCAGGATAACGAGTAGCCATATCAATCATGGTCAACACATAAGAAAATCCTGAAGAAGTCTTAGGAAGAGGGCCCACAATATCCACCAACACACGGGTGAAAGGCGCCTCAAAAGGAGGAATGGGAACTAGAGGTGCAACCTTTTCGGTCTGATTACACTTCCCCAGAACTTGACAGGTGTGACAAGACTTACAATACCAGGAAACATCCCTGAAGATACCTGGCCAGTAGAAGTGTTTCAAAATGCGTGCCACAGTCTTCCTCACTCCAAGGTGTCCTGCCAAACTGGAATCATGAGCCACTCAAATGATATCCTGCCTACAAACACGAGGGATGACAACTTGATGTACAACCTCCCATTCACAGTCGGCTGATGCTGTTGGGGGTCTCCATTTCCTCATAAGTACTCCTGACTTTACATAATAACAAGTAGAAGCACCGGCTGACTCTTCTTCACTGTAAGCAGAGTTAGCTAGACCTTTCAACTCAGGGTCAGCAACCTGCAACTCAACCAACTCTTGACGAGACAAATTATCAACACTACGGGGTACTGCCTCATCTGGTGAGTGGTCCAAATTAGCAAGAAAAGTGTCAGCTAGGATAACATCATCATCATCATCATTATCCTCTCAATCACCAGTAACTTTAGACTTAGCCCTAGTGACAGCACATGCAGGGAACACATCAGGGACATCACAATCCTGGGCCGCAGCCACTGGCTCACTAGACAACTGAGGAGCTGGACACACTTGATTTCCACCAATATCATTTCCAAGTAAGAAAGTTACACCTGACATTGGGAGTGTCTCAACCAACCCAACCATAACAGAACCATTAACAAAACCAGACTCTAAATTCACTCTGCACAGAGGGACAGAGAAGTAATTATTCCCTACACCTTGTAAGATTACAGTTTCATCAGAGGAATTAACATTAGAGCCTAGAACACTGGTCAGCATAAGGAATTGGCAAGCACCTGTATCACGATATATTTGAACTGATTTCCTGTCATTACTGTCCAGAGGACTGACAAAACCATCAGACAGGAAATTAGCACATGAACTCTTGAGAGTGTCACCCACGTTACTGCTCAAAAGAGGAGCTCCATCATGAGAATTTAAGTTACCCCTCAAAGCAGGTTCAGTTAACTCAGTTAAAGAATTCTGGGAACTCTCAAGAGTGGACACTAGACCAATTGACTGAATATTTAAAGACTTCTTTTTGTTCACATCACGCTGTCTCCTGAAACATCTCTCCGTAGTATGACCAAGCTTACTACAATAAGTACATTTATTTTTCTGAAATCTAGAGGTGAAGCTGGTATTTACTTCCTGAGAAACATCGTCTTTATTTTCTTTCCTGTTACCTGTACTCTGAGTAGAGGCAACGTACTTACTCTCAGCTTTCCCTTTTTCTCTAGAATATCTCTTGTGAGTGAGAACATACTCATCAGCTAAAACTGCAGCATCAGACAAATTATCTATTCTTTTCTCATCAAGATACATACTAATACACCTTTTGAAGTCCTCCAGCAAAATCATCTGCTTAAATTTGTCAAAATCAGAATCCACATTCTTAGAATTTAACCACTGCTCTAACAAATCTTCTTTGATTTTTGCATACTCAACATGGGATTGCTTATCTTGCTTGTAAGTTGTCCTAAATTTTACTCTATAAGCTTCAGGAACAAGCTCATAGGCCTTAAGAATCAAGCTCTTAACTACATCATAATTATCAGACTGATCCTGAGGCAAAGATGCATAAGTTACTTGAGCTTTACCGGTGAGAACAGTTTGAAGGAGTACTGGCCAATACTCCTTAGGCCAATTAAAACCTGTAGCTACTCTCTCAAACAACTGAAAATACTTTGTTAAATCAGATTCATTACAAGGAGGGACAAGTTTAACATTTTTAGCCACATCAAAATCATCAGAGCTAGATGATCCAGTTCCACCTTGTTTCATGCGATACTCATGGTCTGCCTGAATCCTAGCAATTTCAACTTGTGCCTCAGCCTCCTTAGCTTTTGCCTGAAATTCAGCCTCCTTAGTCTGTGCTTGAAATTCAGCTTCCTTCACACGAGCCTCCTGCAGGGCTAGCTGTAACTTAGCTAATTCAATCTGCGTTTGCTCATTTGGAGGAGTTACATTAAACAAACTTTCATTAATCATGTCAACAATTTGATCTTTAGAATGATGAGAGCGAACAGCAATTCCCAATTGTTGAGCAACAAGCTTAAGTTCATTCTTTGTTCTGTTTTCTTCATCACACACTGTTTGTACATTTGACAAAAAATCTTTGGCTTCATCAAGCGTAGTAATAGTAGACATCATGAATAAGTAACAGTCACAAAATATCAAGCAATATCCTTATGATAATATCCTGAATATCCTGATGAGAGGTCGCCAAATTTATGTTACGGAACAGAGAAAGATAATGTACACTTAAAGTGAGAATACTAAAAATCACTACTGTCCCGTAAAGTTCCAGGTTCAAAACAAAAGAGTTAGGTAAAATTACAAGTTAAAGTTTAATGCTCAAACTAACAACAAAACATTCAGGACTCATAAGGATAATGTAATGGCAAATAAACAGGTTAAATATATGGTTAACTGCAATAGCCTCTATTAACACGAAATTAGCAAGAGTAAATTTATCTAAGTCAGCCCTGATAAAATGAGATACCAGATAATACTCAATGAATGCCAGATAAATTATTACAGATACAAACTATTATAAAAAATGACTGACATAAAACCCAACATTAATCAAAAACCTCACTAGGCCTAAGAATTAACCTTATGCTACACAGTACAAGAAAAAATACAATAACAGTTATACTCCAATTACACACAGCTGCTAGATGTTTGGAGATTTCTTGAGCACTCACAATAATAATAACTGTACAGGGGAGGACAGAGATGTGAACAAAATGAGGAGCAGATCTAAGTGGCAATGATGCAGAGACTGAGCTCATTATATAGGGGCCGGCAGAGCTTGATGCAACTTGTAAGAAGGACGCGCAAATGAAGCCATGGGGACAAAGAGTTGACAATCCTGGTCTGAACTCCAGAAATGACGACTTTACTATAACGGTAGAAGGGGGGAACTGAGGCAGAACACGCTCGTGATCAAACATGCAGCATACTGTGCGTTAAAATTACACAAAGGATGATGAAATCATAGGCTATGTAACACCTCCCCACAAAGAACAAGAAATTTACAAAGGAAATTTCTTATTACTCTAAAACAATCTGTCTAAAGTCTAGATAAGCAATCTGCAATAACATTTTCTTTCCCCTTGACATGTTGTATGTCTAATGAATACTCCTGAAGAAGTAGACTCCATCTTGTCAATCTCTGATTTTTATCTTTAAACTTACTAAGGAATTTCAGTGGGTTGTGATCGGTATAAATGACTATGGGGTCAAAACCAGAACACAAATAAAATGAAAACTGCTGTAAACCCAAAATCAAGGCCAAAAGCTCTTTCTCAATAGTGGAGTAGTTCTTTTGAGGTGGAGTGAACTTCTTACTGTAATAAGATACAGGATGTTCAATACCCTGATCATCCTCTTGCAGCAAAACAGCCCCAGCTCCTGTATCACTTGCATCAACAGCCATCTTAAAAGGCTTAGCAAAATTTGGAGTAGCGAGCACTGGCTGACTTAATAGAATAGCTTTAAGTTTGTTGGAAGAGGATTCACAGTTATCGGTCCAGACAAATTCAACTCCCTTCTTCAGTAGGTCTGTAAGTGGTGATACAAGAATAGAAAAGTTAAGAACAAATCTCCTGTAATAACTTACCATTCCCAAAAATCTTTGTAGCTCTTTCCTACTTTTAGGTCTGGGAAGATCACTTATAACCTGAACCTTAGCTCCTGGTGGTGCAACATGTCCATCACCAATTACATACCCAAGGTACTGAACTTTAGCTTGACCAAACTCACACTTTGATAAATTAGCTACAAGATTAGCATGAACTAAACGGTCAAGAAATTTACTGACATGGCATAGGTGATCTTTCCAGTTGTCACTGAAGATTAATACATCATCAATATAAACAACACACCCTGCCAAACCCTCTGTTACAACATTCATGAGCTTCTGAAATGTGGCTGGTGCATTCTTCATACCATACGGCATTACAGAACATGCAAAAGCCTTTCCTAGTGTTACAAAACATGAGATCTCCCTAGCACGTTCAGTCATAGGTACTTGCCAGTATCTCTTTAACAAATCAAACTTACTTATGTACCTAGCCTTTCCGATCTTGTCTATGCAATCTTCCACACGAGGGAGAGGGTAAGTGTCTGTTTTAGTTATCTGATTAACACGTCTGTAGTCGATGCAAAGCCTCTGTGACCCACCTGGCTTGGGGACTAGAGTGACAGGAGAACTCCACTCGCTCTGACAGGGCTCAATCATCTTGTGGTCCAACAGGTAGCCAAGCTCCTTCTGGATGAGAGGAACTTTCACTGGGTTCACACGGTAAGGAGGCAGTTTAATTGGCTTTGCGTCTCCAACCTCGACATCATGCATCAACACAGTAGTTCTTCCTGGAGTGGCACGGAACACTTGCTGGTACTCCTGCAGTAATGCCGAAAACTCCTGCCTTTCCTCGGGAGGTAGATGAGAAAGCTTAGTCTGGAGATCATTCATGATATCAGGATTCTTCCCCAAACTATCACTCAGGTTCATACTGCATGGGAGAGCTTCACTTGCAGACTCGGGTGGAACAGCTACAGTGCAGACTGGGTTATTTTCGTCCCGCCTGTGATACAACTTTAGCATGTTGATGTGACATAGTTGCTTGTTCTCTCTACGATCTGGTGTGGCGATGACATAGTTGACATCACTGAGTTTCTTCTCCACGAAATAAGGGCCACTAAACTTGGCTTGAAGAGGTTGCCCATGAACTGGTAGCAGAATCAAAACCTGATCTCCTGGCTGAAAGTGGCGTAACCTGGACTTCTTATCATACCAAGTCTTCATCTTCTCCTGAGCAGCTCCTAATTTCTCTCTCGCCAGCTGTAAAGCAGTGGACAGCCGTTCTTCGAACTTCATCACATACTCCAGCAGGTTGACGTCATCTTCCTCCGACAGCCAGCATTCCTTGAGTAACTTAAGGGGTCCTCTTACTTCATGGCCAAACAGTAGTTCAAAAGGTGAGAAGCCCAGTGATTCATTTGGAGATTCTCTTGCAGCAAACACAACGAATGGAAGACCTTTATCCCAGTCTTTCTGATGTTCCAAACAGTATTTCTTGAGCATCGATTTGAGTGTTTGATGATATCTCTCCAATGCTCCTTGGGTCTGGGGATGGTAAGCTGAAGACGTGATCTGGGTGATGCCCAACTCTTTCAGAGACTGCTTGAAAACGTTTGACATGAAATTACTTCCCAGGTCTGACTGTACCTCCTTGGGCAGACCAAACTTTGTGAAGAACCCTAGCATTTCCTTAACCACGTTCTTTGCTGAGATGTTTCTAAGTGGAATGGCTTCAGGATAACGAGTAGCCATATCAATCATGGTCAACACATAAGAAAATCCTGAAGAAGTCTTAGGAAGAGGGCCCACAATATCCACCAACACACGGGTGAAAGGCGCCTCAAAAGGAGGAATGGGAACTAGAGGTGCAACCTTTTCGGTCTGATTACACTTCCCCAGAACTTGACAGGTGTGACAAGACTTACAATACCAGGAAACATCCCTGAAGATACCTGGCCAGTAGAAGTGTTTCAAAATGCGTGCCACAGTCTTCCTCACTCCAAGGTGTCCTGCCAAACTGGAATCATGAGCCACTCTAATGATATCCTGCCTACAAACACGAGGGATGACAACTTGATGTACAACCTCCCATTCACAGTCGGCTGATGCTGTTGGGGGTCTCCATTTCCTCATAAGTACTCCTGACTTTACATAATAACAAGTAGAAGCACCGGCTGACTCTTCTTCACTGTAAGCAGAGTTAGCTAGACCTTTCAACTCAGGGTCAGCAACCTGCAACTCAACCAACTCTTGACGAGACAAATTATCAACACTACGGGGTACTGCCTCATCTGGTGAGTGGTCCAAATTAGCAAGAAAAGTGTCAGCTAGGATAACATCATCATCATCATCATTATCCTCTAAATCACCAGTAACTTTAGACTTAGCCCTAGTGACAGCACATGCAGGGAACACATCAGGGACATCACAATCCTGGGCCGCAGCCACTGGCTCACTAGACAACTGAGGAGCTGGACACACTTGACTTCCACCAATATCATTTCCAAGTAAGAAAGTTACACCTGACATTGGGAGTGTCTCAACCTACCCAACCATAACAGAACCATTAACAAAACCAGACTCTAAATTCACTCTGCACAGAGGGACAGAGAAGTAATTATTCCCTACACCTTGTAAGATTACAGTTTCATCAGAGGAATTAACATTAGAGCCTAGAACACTGGTCAGCATAAGGAATTGGCAAGCACCTGTATCACGATATATTTGAACTGATTTCCTGTCATTACTGTCCAGAGGACTGACAAAACCATCAGACAGGAAATTAGCACATGAACTCTTGAGAGTGTCACCCACGTTACTGCTCAAAAGAGGAGCTCCATCATGAGAATTTAAGTTACCCTCAAAGCAGGTTCAGTTAACTCAGTTAAAGAATTCTGGGAACTCTCAAGAGTGGACACTAGACCAATTGACTGAATATTTAAAGACTTCTTTTTGTTCACATCACGCTGTCTCCTGAAACATCTCTCCGTAGTATGACCAAGCTTACTACAATAAGTACATTTATTTTTCTGAAATCTAGAGGTGAAGCTGGTATTTACTTCCTGAGAAACATCGTCTTTATTTTCTTTCCTGTTACCTGTACTCTGAGTAGAGGCAACGTACTTACTCTCAGCTTTCCCTTTTTCTCTAGAATATCTCTTGTGAGTGAGAACATACTCATCAGCTAAAACTGTAGCATCAGACAAATTATCTATTCTTTTCTCATCAAGATATAGGCTTACATCTTTACTAATACACCTTTTGAAGTCCTCCAGCAAAATCATCTGCTTAAATTTGTCAAAATCAGAATCCACATTCTTAGAATTTAACCACTGCTCTAACAAATCTTCTTTGATTTTTGCATACTCAACATGGGATTGCTTATCTTGCTTGTAAGTTGTCCTAAATTTTACTCTATAAGCTTCAGGAACAAGCTCATAGGCCTTAAGAATCAAGCTCTTAACTACATCATAATTATCAGACTGATCCTGAGGCAAAGATGCATAAGTTACTTGAGCTTTACCGGTGAGAACAGTTTGAAGGAGTACTGGCCAATACTCCTTAGGCCAATTAAAACCTGTAGCTACTCTCTCAAACAACTGAAAATACTTTGTTAAATCAGATTCATTACAAGGAGGGACAAGTTTAACATTTTTAGCCACATCAAAATCATCAGAGCTAGATGATCCAGTTCCACCTTGTTTCATGCGATACTCATGGTCTGCCTGAATCCTAGCAATTTCAACTTGTGCCTCAGCCTCCTTAGCTTTTGCCTGAAATTCAGCCTCCTTAGTCTGTGCTTGAAATTCAGCTTCCTTCACACGAGCCTCCTGCAGGGCTAGCTGTAACTTAGCTAATTCAATCTGCGTTTGCTCATTTGGAGGAGTTACATTAAACAAACTTTCATTAATCATGTCAACAATTTGATCTTTAGAATGATGAGAGCGAACAGCAATTCCCAATTGTTGAGCAACAAGCTTAAGTTCATTCTTTGTTCTGTTTTCTTCATCACACACTGTTTGTACATTTGACAAAAAATCTTTGGCTTCATCAAGCGTAGTAATAGTAGACATCATGAATAAGTAACAGTCACAAAATATCAAGCAATATCCTTATGATAATATCCTGAATATCCTGATGAGAGGTCGCCAAATTTATGTTACGGAACAAAGAAAGATAATGTACACTTAAAGTGAGAATACTAAAAATCACTACTGTCCCGTAAAGTTCCAGGTTCAAAACAAAAGAGTTAGGTAAAATTACAAGTTAAAGTTTAATGCTCAAACTAACAACAAAACATTCAGGACTCATAAGGATAATGTAATGGCAAATAAACAGGTTAAATTTATGGTTAACTGCAATAGCCTCTATTAACACGAAATTAGCAAGAGTAAATTTATCTAAGTCAGCCCTGATAAAATGAGATACCAGATAATACTCAGTGAATGCCAGATAAATTATTACAGATACAAACTATTATAAAAAATGACTGACATAAAACCCAACATTAATCAAAAACCTCACTAGGCCTAAGAATTAACCTTATGCTACACAGTACAAGAAAAAATGCAATAACAGTTATACTCCAATTACACACAGCTGCTAGATGTTTGGAGATTTCTTGAGCACTCACAATAATAATAACTGTACAGGGGAGGACAGAGATGTGAACAAAATGAGGAGCAGATCTAAGTGGCAATGATGCAGAGACTGAGCTCATTATATAGGGGCCGGCAGAGCTTGATGCAACTTGTAAGAAGGACGCGCAAATGAAGCCATGGGGACAAAGAGTTGACAATCCTGGTCTGAACTCCAGAAATGACGACTTTACTATAACGGTAGAAGGGGGGAACTGAGGCAGAACACGCTCGTGATCAAACATGCA
>NC_137036.1:9309880-9353174 GCF_032717465.1 Coenobita brevimanus | reverse complement strand
CGCCCACTTTTGTATTCCTGCTATCAGTTTTACTCACAAAATCCTTGAGCAAACTGATCCACACTCTCTTATATTCTCCTACCATCTTTTGCACACAACAATACATACACCCTCATTCACCCCCTCACTCTCGCCCACTCCCGCGCATGCAGCCCATCCATACTCCCGCTCTCTCACCTCACCATTTAGTTTCAGTTACTCTACATACGTCCACTTTTGCATCTTCAAGCACCTGGACAATCTAACGTTCTTTCGCTTCATCATTCGCACCCCTTACATTCCATGTTACAATCCTTACCATGTCCTTTGTCCTGTCCTTGATCGTCACCGGTCTGTCTATCCTGGTCCGAGGCCTCTTCTTTTTATTTTTAGTTTGTTGCAATGAAGTATGGCAATATTATAAGGATCAGATTTGTAGGACACGAAGTAAGCTTCTTTAAATAACAAAGCAATTATTATGTAAGTGTTCATTCATTTATAACTCCGTTTGTATAAGGAAAGCAGGCTATCAAATAATTCACACTAGTTATTTGTAGCAAGGAAAGATGCATTAGCTAAGCATCACATTAGTGTTATATATAATACTTCAGAGCAAATATGTCACCGATACATACACTAAACAGCTCACCATTGCACTGGAAATAAGCCTGACACACAAAAATGTACTCGGTTGTATTGCGCCAATTAAATTATATATATATATATATATATATATATATATATATATATATATATATATATATATATATATATATATATATATATATATATATATATATATATCAGATTCTACAATATCATAAGGGTTAATTTGTTTTACCACACAGCATCACAATAGAATCATGGGGCAAATATTGGAAAGAAACCTTCTCTGCATCCAAATCACCCGTCTACCGAGCTGCAGGAGAACTGATGTACCTGGGCATCGAGTTGATAGACGGACTTCATGATGCTATTAAGACAAAGTAAGTTCGTTGCCAACCAGACAGGTAACATATGCATACACCAGAAAATAATGGATCCTACGTAGTTGGCTAAGAAGACTTCATAACACAACTAGTTCAACGGCTAACTTTACCTATTACACCTCATTATCCCATTTGATATTATTGATGTAAACCTTATTAGTCAATCCACACACATTATAAACTATATATACATATATATATATATATATATATATATATATATATATATATATATATATATATATATATATATATATATATGCTAGGAAGAAGGAACCAAAGGCCACAAGGCCGCAATAACTGTTCCTTCCAAGAGAAAAACAAAATACAAGAGAGAGCCAAATTCAAGATCCAATCATTTCGAGATGTCTGGACACACTGCGTTTGAAAGACTGGAGATCACAGGAAACAGGAAATACAGACAGAGGGAGACAGTTCCACAGTTGACCTGTTCCATAACTGAGGGACTGGGAGTAACGGTTAACTCTTTCATTAGAGAGTTGTACAGAAAAGGGATGAGAGTTTGCTGCTAGACGGATGCTACGCGCCCGTCGTAGAGGTGGAGGAAAGCAAGCAGACACTTCAGAGGAGAAGTGACCATTGAAATAGATATAGAAAAGAGATAAAGATGCAACAGTGCGGCGAAATGACAGAGTTTGAAGGTAGCCAGTAGGAGAAGGAGAGTTAATGAGACGAAAAGCCTTTGACTCCACCTGATTGAGAAGAGCTCTATGTGAGGAACCCCCCCACACATGCGAGTTGTACTCCACACAGGGGCGGATAAAAACCCTGTATAGAGTCAACAATTGTGCATAGGTAAAGAAGAAATAGAGTCGGCTTAGCACACCTAATCTCTTGGAAGCAGATTTTACAAGAGATGTAATATGATCTTTCCAAGATAAGTCCCGAGTGAATGAAACCCCAAGCATGTTCAAGGATGATGCAGGATTAAGCTGAATATTATTAAACATTAGTGGGTATACCTGTGGAATATTTTGTCGGGTTGATAGGTGTAAAAACTGAGTCTTTGATGTATTAAAAACAACAAGATTATTTTTACCCCAGTCAGAGGCACGAGCCAGGCCAGACAATAGGTGTGCCATAGCCTCGTCTCTTGTTTGTTGAAGTAACTGCTGAGCTGGAAGTTGCGGGAACCGAATGGAAAAGAAAAGAGTGGAGTCATCAGTGTACGAGTGGATAGGGTTAGATGTACAGCTTAGAAGGTCGTTGATGAATAAAAGGAAGAGAGTTGGTGATAGGACAGAGCCCTGAGGAACACCACTGTTGATAGATCTATTAGAAGAACGATGGCCGTCTACAAGAGTGGCTAACGAACGACCAGAAAGGAAGCTATAGATGAAGGCACAGATAGAAGGATAGGAACCGCAAGATGGCAGTTTGGAAATTAAAGATTTATGCCAGACTCGATTGAAAGCCTTTGAGATGTCAAGTGCAATGGCAAAGCTTTCGCCAAAGTCCCGAAAGAAGGATAACCAGGAGTCTGAAAGGTAGGTAAGAAGATCGCCAGAGGAACGTCCCTGACGGAACCCATACTGATGATCAGAAAGAAGGTTGTGAGATATATATATATATATAGATATATATATATATATATATATATATATATATATATATATATATATATATATATATATATATATGTGTGTGTGTGTGTGTGTGTGTGTGTGTGTGTATATATGTATGTATGTATATGCACCAACTTCTCGAAGCTCATGAAGAAATAGAAACATTCTATGATGACATCTCCCAGATTATGGAAAAAGGAAAACAACATATATTATACTCATGGGATACTTTAATGCAAAGTTGGGAAGTCGAAAAATGAAGAAGTATGTATGGGATAATTTGAAGTGGGAGAAAGGAATGAAAGAGGAGAAATACTCGTAAATTTTGCTGAAATGTTTAACATGAGAATAATGAACACATTCTTCCACAAAAAAACAGGGAGAAAGTGGACCTGGAGAAGCCCAAAAGAGAAACAAAAGAATGAAATCGACTTCATTATAGCAGATAAGAATAACACGATCACAAATGTCACAGTTATCAACAAAGTAAATATAGGTAGTGATCATAGACTGGTGGGATGCACAGCCAGATTCAATTTCGGAAATAAAAGAAAGAAGATTATTAAAGATAAAAAGATATGCCCAATAAAAGTAAACGAGAACAAAGCAGCCTTTCAGTTGGAAAAAAAGAACAGATCTCAGGCTCTATGTAGTGCTGAGTGTGACATTGATGAGCTGAATGACGGACAAACAAAAGTGCTAAGAGAATCAGAGGAGGTAGTAGGAAAACCTAATACAACCAAAGCCATGAAATATAAAGAAAAGACACTCGAGCTTATGAAAAAACGAAAGGAAATGAAAGTAAAAACAAAGAAAGATGAAATAGAACGAGCGGAATTAAATAATCTTATCAACAAAAGAAAATGAAAAGAGAAAAGAAAGAGAAACATGGATCAGATCAAAGAAACCATCAAAAATGGAAAAAGTTTGAGACAGGTCCGAAGTAAAATGACACTAGAAAAGCAACAAATAAAAAACGATGAAATAATTAAATGCCGAGATAAGATGGTGAAGAGAGTTGAAGAATTTTACAATGAACTGTATGCATCAAAGACAGTAGTACCAATAGCTAACGTTTCAGTTGACAAAAGTGAAATACCTGAGGTAACACCAGACGAAGTAAATATTTCTCCTAAAAATATGAAAAGTGGGAAGGCTCTGGGAGAAAGTGGAATGGTAACAGATTTACTGTTGGATGCAGGAGTAAAGGTACAAAATAGGCTTGCTCACTTATTTACCCACTGTATCAAACAGAAGAAAATTCCCAACCAATGGTGTAACGCAATAGTTTTTTTACTCTACAAAAAAGGTGACTCAAAAGATCTTAGTAACTATCGGCCCATTAGCTTATTACCAGTCATTTACAAACTCTTCACCAAAGTTCTTATGAACAGAATAACAGCAATTCTGGAGGAGAACCAACCTCGTGAACAGGCAGGATTCCGAAGCCGGTATTCGACCACTGATCATCTACATACAATGAATCAGGTATTTGAGAAAAATACAGAATATAATATATCGCTGTGCTTAGGTTTTGTTGATTACGAAAAGGCTTTTCATTCAGTGGAGCACATAGCGGTTATAAATTCACTGCGAGAACAAGGAGTGAATGAGAATATTGTAAAACTGCTCGAAAACATATAAAGAGAGGGAACTGCTACAGTTAAATTACAAAAGGACTTGGAAAAAATTAAGATTGACAAGGGCGTGCGTCAGGGAGATACAATTTCACCAAAATTATTTACAGTATGCATAGAAAGTGTTTTCAGAAAGGTAGACTGGGAAAATAAAGGAGTGAACATTGATGGAGAAAAGCTAAACCATTTAAGATTTGAAGATGACATTGTCCTAATCTCAGAAACGGCGGAGGCATTGCAAGAAATGTTACATGACCTGAACAGAGAAAGTCTGAAAGTAGGGCTAAAGATGAACCGGAGTAAAACTAATGTTTAATCAACAAACACCAAAGAACGTCATCAGAATATGCGATGAAATTCTTGAAGAAGTTGAGGAGTACAACTACTTGGGACAAATACTAAAATTAACAAAAGATCATGATAGCGAAATAAAAAGGCACATTACAATTGGATGGAAAGCTTTCGGTAAACATAGAGACGTTATGAAAAGTAGCTTTCCAGTTCGTATGAAACAATAAGTATATAACGAATGTATGATTCCAGCTATGACGTATGGTTGTGAGACCTGGAAACTGACAAAATCGATGGAAAATAAATTAATCCGTTCTCAGAGAGCAATGGAAAGGTCAATGTTGGGAATATCTTTAAGAGACAGGAAAAGATCAACTTGGATGAGACAGATATTATAGAAGTTATAAATTAACAGAAATGGAGGTGAGCAGGCCATATAGCAAGAATAAGGGATAACCGATGGAGCAAGAGGCTGACAGACTGGACACTAAGAGATTGTAAGCGTAGCAGAAAAAGGCGAGACAGGAGATGGAGAGATGGGACAGAGAAATTTGCAGGGAAAACGTGGCAAAGATTGGCTCAGTCAAGGAATTCGTGGAGAAGGTTGGGGGAGACGTTTGTTCAGCAGTGGACTTGTAATGGCTGCTGCTGCTGATGATGATGACGATGATGATGATGATATATATATATATATATATATATATATATATATATATATATATATATATATATATATATATATATATATAACATAATTATAAATCATCATATATTTTTTATATTCTCTCTCTCTCTCTCTAAAGATGTGTATGCATGTTTATATGTACAGTATATATATAAAATATATACAACAATTATAAATCATCATATATTTTCTATTTTCTATTTATATCTATATCTGTCTATCTATCTATCTATCTATCTATAGATAGATAGATTGATTGATTGATTGATTGATAGATATGCATATATTACCCCATGAGGAGCGTAGGAGCCCTGGGCTAGGCAAGTTGGTCTTGACATTTAACCCCTTAACCATGGGGCGTCACTTTCGTGACACTTGGGAGCAAGGGATCATACTGCGGGGCTTCACTTTTGTGATTCTGTGTTATTTTGAATTTGCCTGGGCTTTCAAGTGGTGGATTGTATCATTTATCAGTACTGCCAATGTCCAACACTAGTCAGCACTCCTAATCTCATCTGTACTCCCATCCATTGTTGACAATTTAGCCATTTCTCCCAGTTCTTGAGTCCCCTCCCTACCTCCCTTCCATTACCCTCACCTCTCGCCTGCCTGGCCATGCTGCACTAAGTAAATCTTCTGCGGAATATTCCACTGATTTCATCCATTGAAATATGGCCTATGCTCTATTCTTATAATTATCAAATAATATATACAAAAAAGAAATCAGGTAAGTGATAGTGCCATACACCTTGAATTGGCTAATTATCACCTGACAACACCTCATGTGCACGCGTTCACTAATTTTCGCTGTTTATTTCCCCTTGAAATATGCCGTATAATCTATTCTCGTAATAAAAATATATATAAGAAAGGAAGGCAGAAGCCTAAGTGATATTTACATTCACCTGGAACTACCTAATTTATTATGTATTGTCTAGATATCCTGCCAATCATTTCATAGCATATATATTAGCAGCTGTCACCACACTGACATTGGCAGCATTGCACTCCCCCTAGGCCACCATAGAATTCAGTTTACTGTCATCTTTCAAGGTGAAACCACGTCGGATTCGCGCCTGTCCAATTTCGCCCCTTTTTAGCCCTATGCAAAGGGCCCTGTGACCTCTACCCCCTACTTAACCTCGTGTGGAAAGGGGTAAAGGGCTAAGTGACTGCTGTGGAATGTGAACTGGCTAATTTATTAATGAAAATGATGGACAGTGACTACGGTCTTTCTGGTGACTAGAACAGTGAAAGTGGAAATGTAAATAATGTGTAAATAATGTGTAAACAGCAAGTGAAAGCAATGAATGTAAATATAAGTGAACAGTGGAAAATAGTTTTATAAGTTACTGCAAGTGACAGTGCATAACACAGTGTAAATAAAATAGAAACGTAAATAATGTAAATAAAATAGAGAATGTAAATAGAAATGTAAATGAGTAGTAATACAAGAATATGAGTACATATACTAGGAGTAATAAAAGTGAAAGTTTCACTCTAGCATGTATGAATACTATGAGTTATGAAAGTGGAAGTGAAAGTGACAGATTCACTCTCAATGCTTGTATACAGGACAAGAAAGTGAATGCTAAAATTTTACTGAAAGAGAAATTGAATGCCTACAGTGACAATAAACTACTAGTACTGAAAGAAACTTACGGATAAAGACTACAGATATATTTAAGTGTTATAGTAATAGAAATATAAAGTGTGAGTGTTTTTATGAATAATAAATGACAGACAACCAGCGTCAAGTGGGGTTGGTGGAGGATTAGTGCCCCTCCCTGTAAAACAATTAACTCTAAGCCCTTGGCCACCCCGTCTGGGATACATGGCGTCTGGCAATGAATGAATGATGAATGAACAACCAGCGGCAAACAAGCACAAGTGGGAAGGTCATACGCGCTCGTAATTTTCATTGCTTTCACAGTTTTTTTTTTTTTGAGTATGGATTCCAAACTATTTGAAAATCATAGAATAGTGTTTCTAGTGATAATATCAGGCTGTGGTAATCATTACGGGTTGTCGGGAAGTGTAAAGCGGAGACTTCGTTACCCAACTTCAGAGGTCTACAAGTCCTACAGTACTTGATGAAGGCTCAACAAACATACCAGGAGAAAGCTGAAGGTGGGTGCCATGTGCAAATTTAATTTTAATATTCTAGGACTAATAACTGATTTTTGGCAAATATTTTCAGAGAGTCTGTCGGAGCATGAATACCCCTGTGGGACATGCAAGTCAAGCCAAAACAACCCCGCGGTTTAGGGGTTAACCATCTTGGTTCTGCATTATTCGTTCTAGACGGTTTTGAAGGGATATATCTATCTTGGCCTCTGTATATAATATTTACTAACTCATTATATTTCTCGCTGGCTGGACGTCTGCTTGGTACTGGACCTGAGTTAACCCCTTAACCGCGGGGCGTCACTTTCGTGATGCTTGGGAGCCAGGGATCATACTGCAGGGCATCAAGATTCTGTGTTATTTTTAATTCACCCGGGCTTTCAAGTGGTGGCTTGTATCATCTATCAGTACTGCCAATGTCCAACGCTAGTCAGCACTCTTAATCTCATCTGTACTCCCATCCATTGTTGAAAATCTAGCCATTTCTCCCTGTTCTTGACTCCGCTCTCTACCTCCCCTCCATTACCCTCTCCTCTCTCTTGCCCGGCTGCGCTGCGCTAAGTAAATCTTCCCCGGAATTTTCCACTGATTTCATCCATTGAAATAAGCCCTATGCCCTATTCTTATACAAAATAATATATACAAAAAAGAAATCAGGTAAGTGATAGTGCCATACACCTGGAATTGGCTAATTATCACCTGACAACACCTTACATGCACTTGTTCGCTAATTTTCCCTGTTTATTTCCCCTTGAAATATGCCGTATAATCTATTCTCATAATTAAAATATATATATGAAAGGAAGGGAGAAGCCTAAGTGATATTTACATTCACCTGGAATTACCTAATTTATTATGTATTGTCTAGATATCCTGCCAATCATTTCATAACGCTTATATTAGCAGCTGTCACCACACTGACATTGGCAGTCTTTCACTGCCCCTAGGCCACCACTGCATTCAGTTTACTGTCGTCTTTCAAGGTGAAACCACGTCGGATTCGCGCCTGTCCAATTCCGTCGCTTTTTAGTCTCATGCAAAGGGCCCTGTGCCTTCTACCCCTACTAAACCTCGTGTGGGAAAGGGTAAAGGGCTAAGTGACTGCTGTGGAACGTGAACTGGCTAATTTATCAATGAAAATGATGGACAATGACTACGATCTTTCTGGTGACTAAAACAGTGCAAGTGGAAATGTAAATAATGTGTAAATAATGTGTAAACAGCAAGTGAGACCAATGAATGTAAATATAAGTGAACAGTGGAAAATAGTTTTATAAGTTACTGCAAGTGACAGTCCATAACACAGTGTAAATAAAATATAAATATAAATAATGTAAATAAAATAGAGAATGTAAATAGAAAAGTAAATGAGTAGTACTATAAGAATACGAGTATTTATACTAGGAGTAATGAAAGTGAAAGTGTCACTCTAGCATGTATGAATACTATGAGTTATGAAAGTGAAAGTGACAGATTCGCTCTCAACGCTAGTATACAGGACGAGAAAGTGAATGCTACATATTTTACTGAAAGAGAAATTGAATGCCTACAGCAACAATAAACTACTATTACTGAAGGAAACTTATGGATAAAGACTGGAGATATATATAAGTGTTATATAGTAATAGAAATGTAAAGTGTGAGTGTTTTTATGAATAATAAATGACAGAATACCAGCGGCGAACGAGCGCAAGTGGGAAGCTGGTACGCGTTCGTAATTTTCATTGCTTTCACTGTTTTTTTTTTTTTTTTTTTTTTTTTGGAGTATGGATTCCAAACTATTTGAAAATCATAGAATAGTGTTTCTAGTGATATCAGGCTGTGGTAATCATATTATGGGGTGTCGGGAAGTGTAAAGTGAAGACTTTGTTACCCAACTTTAGAAGTCTCCACAAGTCCTACAGTACTCGACGAAAACTTAACAAACATCCCAGGAGAAAGCTAAAGGTATGTGCCATAAGCGTAAGTAATTATAATATTCTAGGACTAATAACTGATTTTTGGCTAATATTTTTACAGTCTGTCAGAGCGTGAATACCCCCGCGGGACACGCAAGGAGCGCCAAAACAACCCCGCGGTTTAGGGGCTAAGATGAGAGCGACCAGCCTCACTCGTCCCTGAGTGGCATTACATAAGCAATAAACCCCAAGCACCCCTTGGATATAAACCTTCACTGGCTCAGTCTGATTGGAGCACTGTAATTACTCACTAAACCACCAGGTGCCAAAATATGGTTATGTGGTTACCACCCAGCATAGTACATGGTTTCCTGGTGTAGAGGAAACCATTTGACTTGTCACTCAGTGTAGAATCACCCACAGGCAGATGGAAGAGGAAAGAATGAAGAAAAGAAAGACAGAAAAGGGAGTGTAAAGTCACCCGTAGGCAGAAGGATGAGGAAAGAATGAAGAAAGACAAAAGAGGATGGAAGGAAAGAAGGATGGAGGAGAGGGGAGGGCAGACACCCAATAGCAGCACTACATCGAGTGAATGGACGGTGAGTGCCCCCACCTACCAAATATATATATATATATATATATATATATATATATATATATATATATATATATATATATATATATATACAAAGAGATAGACAGATAGATAGATACGTACATAGATTAGGTGTGCCAAGCCGTCTCCGTACCTTGTTTCCCCCTGCACAGTTGTTGACTTTATACACGGGTTTTATTCGCCTCTGTGTAGAGTACAACTCTCATGTGTGGGGAGGCTCCCCACATACAGTTCTTCTCAGTAGGGTGGAGTTAAAGGCTTTTCGTCTCATCAACTCTCCCTCTCTTACTGGCTCCCTTCAACCTCCGTCTCTTCGCTACACTGTTGGAACTTTTCTCATTTCTATCGCTACTTCAATGGTCACTGCTACTCTGAACTGTCTGCTTGCATCCCTCCACCTCTACAACGGGCGCGTAGCACCCGTCTAGCAACAAACTCTCATCCCTTTTCTGTCCAACTCTCTAATGCAAGAATTAACCGTTACTCCCAGTCCTTCATTTATGCAACAGGTCAACTCTGGAATAATCTTCCTCTGTCTGTATTTCCTACATCCTATGATTTCCAGTCTTTCAAACACAGTGTGTCCAGGCATCTCGACTTGAACGGATCTTGAATTTGGCTCTCTTTTGTGTGTTTTTTTTTTCCTTGGAAGGAACGATTTGCATGCCCCCGGCCTTTGGTTCCTTCTTTCTTGCATAAAAAATTACATAAGAGAGACATAGATAAATTGATAGATATTGCAGGCAGACCGTGAAATCAGTCATTTAGTGTAATGCCTTGTCAGTACGTAAAATGAGTGCAAGTTTGGATGGGTTGATATAGGTTAGGTTAATTATGCTGCAGTTAGGTAAGGTTGGTATAATTAAGGTAAGGTTAGGTTAGGTTATTTTAGATGAACACCAAATTATACTAATCGTTCAACTGTTTATCTGTCTACAGTATATAGATAGGTAGATATAGGTAGAGAAAGAGATAAATAGACAGATCACCAGCTATTGCATGTTCACTTCTAAACAAGGGCCTCCTCCTGCCCCTTCCAAGAATTCAATGATAGTGCCAGTTGTGTCAAGTTTTGCCTGCAGTCATCCCTATCTCACCTCTCTACCTCATGCCTGGCCTTTTTCTGCTACACTAGTCTCTTGGACTCCAGTCTGTCGGGCTCTTGCTCCATCGGTTACCCCTTATTCTTAGTATACGACCTGCCCACCTCCATTTCTTTTATAACATTTATTATGTGTTTTCCTTAAGTTACTCACTCACCCAAGTTGATGTTTTCCTGTTTCTCTAAGATACCCGCAACAGAAGACCTTTCCATTGCTCTTTGAGAACAATTTAGTTGATGTTCAGTCAATTTTGTAAATTTCAAGGTCCAACAACCATACGTCATAGCTGGGATTATACTTTCATTATATACTTTTCCATCGATACATGCGGCAAGCTACCTTTCGTGATGACCCAGTGCTTCCCGAAAGCTTTCCTTCCTGTTGCGATTTGTTTTTTTCTTTCGCTGTCATTGTCTTTCATTAGCTTATAGTACCGGTATTTGTCCCAAGTTAGTGTCCTCCTCAAGTTCTTAAAGAATTTGTTCACTTATTTTGATGATGCTCTTTCTTGTATTTGGATTAGATATTACTTTAGGTTTATTCTGCTTCACTTTTTACCATACTTTGAGACTTTCTTTATTTAGGTCATTTTACATTCCTTGCAGTGTCTCTGCTGCTTCCGGGATTAGGACAACGTATCTGTAAATCTTAAATGGCTTAACTTTTCTTCATCTACGTTTACGCTTTTGTTCTTCCAATCTACCTTTTGAAAATGCATTCAGGGCATGCTGTAAATAATTTTGGTGAACTATGTCTCCATGACGCACGCCGTTCTCAGTCTTCATTTTCTCCGAATTTTTATGTAACCTAACTGTGGCAGTTCCCTCTTCATAATGTTTGCGACAAGCTTTATAATGTTCTTGTTTACTCCTTGTTACTGCAATGACTTTACAGTAGATATATGTTCCATTGAGTTGAAAGCCTTTTCATAATCAACAAAACCTAAGCACAGCAACCCTCCAGTGGCTGGGAGGAGGAAAACATGGAGGAAGATGGTAGAGATACCCCAACCTCAAACTCCTGAGCAGAACACCAGAGCCAAAATATAAGTGGTGGCTTTTTGACAGTGGGGACGAGGAGGAGACAGAGGTGGTCAGCCAGCCCTCCTCATCCCCCCTCCCTCTCGCGAGAATCTTTAAAGCCTCAGCCCCAGCTGAAGATGGTGGTGGTAGTCATTTGTGCATGAAGACGAGCCTACTCATGAAGTGCTACCATATGGTGCTCAGCAGGCCTCAGTACTGCTTCAACCTGCTAGCAGTCAAACTAATAGCAGCCAGAATTAATAGCAGTCAGATTCCTGGCAGCAGTCAGACTAAAACATGTGCCAGCCAGGATCGAAATAGTGGCTGTTTTCATTCCAAACAATGCCATTTTGTTAGAGGCCTATGTCCTGCAGCATCGTGATACAGGCTGCAGATGATAAGTCTCAGCAAAGAGTTCTTCTTTCTCAGTAGAAGAAACAGCTACACAACCATGAGAGCAGGAAAAAAAGGGATGAAGGAGGATGAATTAACATTGTTAGAAAGGTTTTTGGCAAGTCGCTAAAAGGAGAAAGAAGAATTTGAGTAGGAGAGTTCAGAGCATTTAGTGCAAATGAAATTATTCTTAGCAGAGTGGAGAACAGATTTACAGTAGCATGGTTCCGGGCAGAGACATACTGGAGTTGAGATGCAGGAGTGGGGTGTGTCCAGTATCTTTTGTAAGCCTTTTCCTTGTGGATATGATTAGACCATGCATGATTTATTTTTTTTCTCACTTTTTATTAGTCACAAGATAATAGGAAGAAATGTATGAGTCCATGCCTGAGAGAATGACCCCTGTAATAAGGCACACACGGATGGCTCTTAGCCATGAAAGCAATGATAATTCCAAGAAAAATCTAAGAGGTACTGCCTGACGGCCTCCAATTCTGCAGCTCGAAAGTGACCCAGTTACCGCCTTTTGGGAGGATCCACAGGTTTTACTGGGGCAATAGAACAGGCTAGGGTGATAAGGCTGTGAATGGAGTAGCCCAGTGAAGAGGATAGACTAACAGCATAAGCAGAAGGATTAGTTGTAAGGAAAAATTCAGGTATGTTGGAACTCACTCCAAGATGGTCACGATATGAATAACGTGCTATGGAAGCTGCTCTAGGTCATTTAGGATTGAAAAGATGTAAGATTGTTCACTTGGTAAACGGGTAAATGGAGAGGAGAACCAAAGGTCGTGGTGAACCTTGAAAATAACTGAGAACGGAGATTTCAGAGAAATAAATTGATGTGATGTTCCATTTTTGAAGTAAAATAGTCAACATATTTTTAGCAGTCGGTGGAATTAGGGGGCAAGTACACAGTGCAATTACATTTAATCGGGAATGATAGAATAGCCGAACCTAGAGTGTAGAGAATTCAGAAGATTAAAGTTTATGATCATTTGTGCAAGATATATTGTTACATGCATATATTCAACACCCATCCATGGCCATCAAGTGAGTATAGAGAAAGGAGGATACAAAACAAAAATGCTATCAGTTGCCTCAGACAGCTAAGTCTCAGTGAGGAAGACAAAGTGAGGTTTAAAAGACGTGAGCTGGTGTTCAGCTGAGAGAAAAATTAAAGGAGAGGCCAAGACTGTCGCAGAAATTAATAGACAGTGGGTTAGACATTGTAGTCAGGGAACCACTTGAGGCTATCGTGCAAAATCCTGTCCCTGCTGCAAAGACCCGTATATATCTTCTTAGGAGGAGACTTTGGTGATTTGAGTAAAGGATACCGCCAGCTTCAAAACAGTACTAGGTGGAATTGCTAGAATCATAGAATAAGTGAGAAAACGGCGGTTTTCAAAATGGCCACCACCGGGGTCTTTCAGGACTACAAAGGCTTACAATTTCTTATAGAAATGTAGTACCTGGAACACTATTATGGGGTTTTCAGGACAGCCGACATGATGTTGCCTATAGGAAATCAATATGACCTTGCGTTGAACTGGAAATCCAAGATGGCCACCATCCGGACCATCCCCAAACAAAAAAGTTGTATATCTTTTGAAAGAAACATCGTGACTGGATGATTTTTATGTTAATTATGAGGTTTACAGGCACTGCCGACACGATAGTATCTTTACTGATTCGATATCACAACATTTGATACTCGAAATTCAAGATGGCCATCTTCCAAATTCTGTAGCTAACAAGAAAGTTGTCAAATTTTCGATATAGCTGCAATATAGCAGTCCTCTCTGTTTATTCAGGGCCGTAATTTCCGGGGGGGGCTAGGGGGGTTACAGCCCCCCCCCAATGTTTTCTGCATATTAATTTGTCAAAAGTTAAACTAAGATTCAGACCTTATAAGACTGAACTTGAAAATAAAAAGAAAGAAAAACTTTGAGCAGTTTTGTTGAAAATTCAAACAAATCCACGTACGTTTGATCGAATATTCCTAAATTTGAGGATTTCGTATCCTATCCATCTCTGTACTCCGTCTACACTCCTCAGCAGTTCCATCTCCACTTCTCTCACTCTCGACTATTTGTTTTCATGCCACACCATAGTCTCACTCCATATGGTAAAGTTGGCACTAACACTCCTTCATGTAAGCCTCGTGCAGCTGCAACACTCAAGCCTATGTTTCTTATCAAGGCCTTCATTGCACCAATTACTTTCCTTCCTCGTGTCACCCTACTTCCCGCTTCTTTTGCACATTTTCCTCTCCTTTCTGTCAGTGTACGCAGGTATTTGAACTCTCTAACCAATTTCAGTCTCTCTGTTCACTGTAACATCACATTGGGAGTCACCTTCTCTCTCAATAACCATCACTTTATTCTTTTCTACATTTACTCTCAAGGCACGATGCTCACTGACATCAGCAAAACTCTACAATAGTCTATCAAGTTCTTGTCCGGTATTTTTAAGTAGTAACTGCATCATCAGCATACAACAAATTTCAGATATTCCATCCATTACCATTCATTACCAACGTCATCCCCCTCTCCATTACTCATGTTTTTACCTCTCTCATCACCCCATCCTTATATATATATAGCAGAAAAAGGCCAGACAGGAGGTGGAGAGATGAGTTAGAGAAATTTGCAGGGAAAACGTGGCAAAGATTGGCTCAGCCAAGGAATTCGTGGAGAAGGTTGGGGGAGGCCTTTGTTCAGCAGTGGACTTATAATGGCTGATGATGATGATGATGATGATATATATATAGAACAACCATGGGGACATCACACAACCTTGTCGCACGCCCACACCATTCATGAACCATTTACTTAGATGCCCATTTACCCTTACACATGCTTCACTACCATCATAAAAACTCTTGATGGCACCTAGCATCTTACAGTCTACACCGTACATGCGCAAAACCTTCCATAATCCATCTCTGTCTACTTTGCCATATGCTTTTTCCAGATCCATGAATACCATTAACACCTGATAGTTCTTCTCACAAACCTCCTCCACTATCTGTCATACTGCAAATATTTGATCTACACATCCTCTGCCACTCCTAAAGCCACCCTGTTCATCACTCACTAGGACTTTTAATATCTCTCCTACTTTCTCTATAATAATATTTTCATATACCTTCCCAACCACACTCAATAAACTTATGCCACGATAATTCTTGCACTCACTTCGCTCACCTTTATTTATGTATGGGGATACAATCACAGTCTTTTTCCACTCTGCTGGCAGTTTCACTCATCCATACCTTCTTGCATATCTCCAACAAGCATTTCATTCTGCTCTCTCCAGTATGCTTAATCATCTCTGTGGACACCTCATCAACCCCAGCTGCTTTCCCTTTTTTCAGCCGTGTCACAGTGTTCTTCACCTGTGCGAGTGTCACGTTTCCTGGCACTGCATTCCTTTTCTGCACATCCCCAAAGGCAATCATGTTTACAGTTGCTCTGCTGTCTATTTCTCACAACAACTTTGTAGCTTCTTGTAGTGAAGTTTTGTAGATCAGTTATACAGATATCAGTCTCGTGGACGAGCGGTTGTTCTACGTGAGGAGTTTTGTAAGTAATCTTCGTTCTCTTTTTGTCATGCAATAACAGGAGAGGTAGAGATGAGTATGGGACTATTTTTATTTGTCTTGGAATTATTAACAAAGTCTCTCACACACGGGTGAAGTATAGAGTCCCGCGAGCTACCTCCCTGTCTCGCTTTCTTTCTCTCTTCCACCCTCTCCCCCATGTTGCTAGGCTCCTTCTCCCTACTCCCTTCTATGACCTGTCTCCTTCTGAGCTCTGCTTCCTAAATTCTGGTGTAGCAGGGGTCGTGTCACGTGTGTTACACTGTTGTTGGAATGTTCTAGAAACCTGTGTGTGAGTATGTGTGTATGTGTGTGTATGGTCACTAGGCGCTGTCCTGTGCCTATAAAACATTCCTTGAGTTAGAGTGTGTAAGCATGTTTAGCATTGCTCAATTCTCGCAGACACAGTACCTATCTCATCCCCTGACTTGTTGCTTCTATCAGTCTGTCTATCTATCTATCTATTATGATTTGTAATTATAATATGGAGTCCTTACATTGCTCGGTCACGCCGCTGGAGGTCCTCTGACAGCAATCATCATGGACATATGCTAATCTATTAGTACATAATATTGATTATAATATTGTATACATATAATATTCATAGTAAATTGCAATGATCTATCAATATTACATTTTCAACAAGTTGTATACATATTTGAATAAATGCAATGGTTGTTGTATGACATCTTGTAAGATGTGTATGTATAACAGACATACGCATATAATTGTGCAATGGTAATACTGAATTGTGGTAAAATTGTATGATTTTACATAATATTGTGGTAACATTGTGGTAATACATAATTGTAACATTGTGAATTGTTACAGAATTGTATTGTAATTGTTACATGGTAGTAATATTGTAGTAATACATAATTGTAACATTTTATGAATTGTTACATAATATTGTGGTAATGCATAATTGTGTTGGCCTTATAATTGTAGTTACATTTTGTTAATGCAACTGTTACATAATTGTGTTGGCCTTATAATTGTAGTTAAAATTACATAAAAGTTACATCTTGTTAATGCAAATATTACATAATTGTTACATATTGTTTGTAGTTACATAATTGTAGCAAGTGTAACATAATGCAATCGTTTGTCGTTACATAATTGTTACTTTTTTTTTGTAGTTATAGAATTGTAATAATTGCACTCCTGACATTGAATCCGGTCATGCTGCGGTCGATGATATGATGTGCCATGCCACTAGCATGTGGAGACAATAATTTGCTTTTTGGTTTGTAGTTTATGTGGTATTTTTTCATTTGTAGTAACACCTACACTTAATTCATTTGTGTGTTATGTGATCTTACTCTATTTCTTTTTTTTTTTTTTTTTTTTTGTATGTATTGATTTTCTACAGTTTCTTTTTCTTCGTTTGTCAAAGCTTTTTCTGTGTTGTTCGAGGTTGCATAATTGCTGGCTAATTTCCTTGGGACCCTTTTTTAAGGGTTAGTTTATATTGCACAGATATTACTGAAAATGATATTATATAGCCCCATATTTTATTTTATTAAAATATATATATATATATATATATATATATATATATATATATATATATATATCGATATATATATCTATCTATATATATATATATATATATATATATATATATATATATATATATATATATATATATATACATACACACAGTATATACAGTGCTAACTATATACACTGACTTTTTGTTCACTTGTACCTATCGTGGGCAATATATGTGTCAGCACTGTTTGGAAATCTTTGTCTTCACGATTGTGTTGAAGATGTTCATTCTTGCTAACGTCATTTGTGTTTGGCATTTTTTTTTCCTGGTTTTCCCTGTAACTTAATTTGTCTGTTTCCACTAGGTAGCTTTAATTAATAAATGTTTAATACAGTTCTTTTAATCGCTCACTGAGTAACTGTGATGGTATATTTTCTTTATTACTTTGTAGATGTAATAATGTATAGCTGTATGAATGAAACACGTATTTTATGTAGGTACAAATGGTAACACTCGTTGGTAGTAAATAAATGCTATAATAAATGAATGAATATATATAGTGTAGAATATTTAATGTTGGTGCAAGTATCTGATGATTGAATTATGAAGATAATTGAAGTAGGTATAAGTATGTAAGTTGCAACTATACAGCCGGTTTTATATGTTTGTGCAAAATGTGTTGTCTATCACTGTGTATTGTATTAATGAAGTAACTATGTAACTCACTAATTTTTACCGTGATGGGAATGGTGTTAGTGGTGTTGCACGTGGTGATAGCGTTGTTCTTCACGGGTTGATTGACGTGTTGTCGTCTCAGCAACAACTTATGGTGACGTCAACTTCCCACACTGGGGGCTGTGGTGAGTAAATGAGTAGCGATGAGTAACTTGAGTGAAGATGAGTGAGTAAGATGGGTTGTGAATATGGACTTGGTATTTGCTTCGTCGTCTTGACCTCGCACTCCTGCGTCAGCGGTGGAGGTTGGGGGACGGTTGCAGAGAGAGGGTGAGGTGTGGTGGTTGTGAGTTGTGAGTCGTGTCTCGCTCTTCGTTTGTTTTTGTTTTTCTTTCTCGATGTATTCTCTGTCCTTTTCTCTTGTGCTTTACTCATTGTGGGATGAAAACTGCCGCTACTTGTAGGTGCGTGTAGAAGATTATACAGATGACTCGTAGAGTTGTTACTTGTAGTTGATCGTAGATTGTTGTAGTTCGTTGGTTCGTCGTAGAAATTGCAAGATTAATTGTATCAATATTTTGTTAAACTACTGGCAAGGCGTCCTGTGACCTCTTCACCTCTAAATCAGCGTGATGATCGGGGAGACTGAGGGGAGGTTGGAAAGAATACTGTCAGGAGCTGGTTGTGAGTTGTTGGTTGTGAGAGGTATTTTTTGTTTTCAATCTTGATAATGCAGAATCAACTGTACACTCATAGACTCGTAGGCATGTAGGCTTGTATTTTGTAGGAATTCACTGTAGATTCGTAGACAAGGTTCGTACGTTCGCTGCCGCCATATCTCACAATAAGTTTGTAGCTTCTTGCAGTGATATTTTGTAGATCAGTTATACATATATCAGACTCGTGGACGAGCGGTTGTTATACGTGAGTAGTTTTGTAAGTAGATAACCTTCGTTCCCTTTTTGTCATGCAATGACAGGAGAGGTAAAGATGAGTAGGGGACTATTTTTATTTGTCTTGGAATTATTAACAAAGTGTCTCACACACGAGTGAAGAATAGAGCCCTGCAAGCTACCTCCCTGTCTCGCTCTCACTCTCTCTCTCTCTCTCTCTCTCTCTCTCTCTCTCTCTCTCTCTCTCTCTCTCTCTCTTTCACCCTCTCGCCCATGTTGCTAGGCTCCTTCTCCCTACTCCCTGTCGGTTCTATGGCCTGTCTCCTTCTGAGCTCTGCTTCCTAAATTCTGGTGTAGCAGGGGTCGTGTCACGTGTGTTACACTGTTGTTGCAATGTTCTAGAAACTTGTGTGTGAGTATGTGTGTGCATGGTCACTAGGTGCTGTCGTGTGCCTATAAAGGATTCCTTGAGTTAGAGTGTGTAAGCATGTTTAGCATTGCTCGATTCTTGCAGACACAATACCTATCTCATCCCCTGACTTGTTGCTTCTATCTTTCTGTCTATCTATCTATCTGTTATGATTTGTAATTATAATATGGAGTCCTTACATATTTCCATTCATCAGGCTTTCAAAATATTCTTTCTATTTGGTCCATACTTCATCCCCATGGGTTAATAATCTACCACTTACATCCTGCACACCTTCACATTTCTTTCCACTGTCACTTCTACGTTTCTGCTCTTTTCGGAATAACTTCCTATTTTCAGAGTAGTTTCCATCCATTTTTCTTCGTAGATCATCATTTACCTCATTTTTCCTATTCCCTATTATCTTTACATGCTTCTTCTTGCCATTATATTCATTTATTTCAGTTGAGCCCCTGTCCTGTAACCACTCTAGCCATTTCTTCCTCTTTTCCTCCACTGCTCTCTTAAGCTCTTCATCCCACCATGCCGTACCATCTTACCATTTTACATGGCGCAAACAATGGGACCCGATATAGATATATAAGGCTTCACCGAATATACTTATTAAGGTGGCACAAAAAATTACATCTCACCAGAAACTATGTGGCAGGGAGGTGAGATTATTTGCCTTAATTCCCCCGATCACATTTGGATTATACTCTTAATGATTATAAGGGCGTTCCTGCTAGATAACTGACAACTAAAGATCGAACCACACTGCCTCCCGTGCCTACAGGCAGTGTGTCACTGAAAGTAAGTAGACACTGTCTTGGCCAATAAGAGACCGTGATATTAAACAAACTGAAATCCATGAAGATCTACACATACAATGTACTAAGCTTTGCAGAAGAATGCAAACTTGATACCTTATTGACAATTAGAAATCATTAGTTGAGTATTGTAGGTCTGAGTGAGATACACGGAAAAGAAAATGTAGAGGTCTGTAACTGTCCTACGGATAGTCACTAGTCCCCACCTACTGTTTCTCAGTGACATTGACCCCACTGGTGAGATTTTGATTTTTTTTCCCTATCAGCAGTGGTCCATGCCAGGACTCATAGCCTGGGTCATTCAGATTTCTTGAGCAGTCTCTGGTTCTCCTGAAATCGTCCTCTGGGGGTAGGGGTTTTTTCAAGAATACTTCCCCAGTATCCCTGCTTGTCGTATAAGGCGACTAAAAGAGTTGGCGGAGGGTTAGTGCCCCTCCCCGGCAAACAACTAACTAAAAAGATGAACAAGAAGCCTCTGACAAGGACTGACCAAAAGATGACGACCAAGGACCGGACAAAGGACATGGTAATCGCAGCATGGAATGTAAGTGGTGCGAATGATGAGGTGAAGGAGAGAGAGATTGTCCAGGCACTTGAGGGTGCCGGGAGAGAGTTGGTATTAGCCAATACCCTCTTCAGGCATAAAATGATCCACAGGTATATATGACGAGTGATGAGAAGGGTGAGTGGTGAACTGAATGATAGGAAGGCAATGATTGATTATGTGTGTGTGGATAAAAGGATGTGAAGATGTGTAATGGATGCAAGAGCTTATAAAGGTTGGGGGAGTGGACTTTCTGACCACTCCTTGGTGGTGGCAAGAATCAAGATCAAAATAAGATGGAGAAATAGAAGAAAGGAAGACGGGAAGAAGGAGTCTTTGCAATGAGAGTGGAAAGGTTACAAGAGGATGAGAAAAAGGCAGAATATAAGAGAGAAGTGGAGGAACGATTGGAGCAGATGGGGGACGTGGAAGGTGTGTGCAGGATATTCACAGAAGAAATATGTGCAGCATGTGATGTGGTGTGTGGGATGAAGAGAAGACGGAGGGGGGTGCAAGGAACAGCGTGGTGGAATGAAGAGGTGAGACAGGCTGTGGCACAAAAGAAGAAAGCATACAATGAATGGATGAGAAATAGGGGCATGGAAGAACTTGGGAGGTGGAAGCGAGAGTTATACATAGAAAGAGAGGTGAAAAGATTAGTAAAAGAGAGTAAGAAGACAGTGGATGAGGAATTTGGAAGGAATTTGAGTTTAAAGTGGAGGGACTGTAAGAAAATGTTCTGGAAAGAGGTGAAGAGAGTAAGACAGGGTGGAAGTGAAGTTAGCAGGGGACTGAAAGATAAAAATGGTAGATTACTACTGGAGAAGGGAGAAAAAGTGAGCAGATGGAGAGAACACTTTAAGGAATTGTTGAACATAGAGGATGGAAGTAACGCGAATATAAGTGGCTGGGAAATGGCTGGGAGAAGGAGGGAGGTGAGAAGATAGGAAGAAATCAGTAGGATAGAAGTTGTGGAAGCAATGAAGAAAGTTACATTGGGAAAAGCCCCAGGAATTGATGGAGTGTGTGGTGAAATGGTGGAGCATGGGGGAGAGATAGTAGAATGGATGTGGAAGATGTGCAGATTGGCCTGGGAGGAAGGTAGAGTCCCGACGGATTGGAGGTCGGGTATAATTATTCCCTTGTACAAAGGAGAGGGGGAAAAAGAAGTGTGTGGTAATGATAGGGGCATTTGCCTTCTTAGTATAATAGGAAAAGCATATGGTAGGATATTTACTGATAGAGTTAGAGAAAGAACAGAGGAATTAGTTGGAGATGAACACTTTAGGAAGGGAAGAGGTTGTGTAGATCAGATATTCATTCTTAGATCTTTAGTGGAAAAGTTTCTAGAGAAGGGAAAGAAGTTGTATGGGCTTTCATGGATTTGGAGAAAGCATATGACAGGGTGGATAGACAAGGATTGTGGAAACTAATAAGAATATATGGAGTAGATGCTAAGGCTGCAGTGCATGTGGGTGGTGAACTGAGTGAATTTTTCTCTTTGAAGGTTGGGTTGAAACAGAGATGTGTCATGTCTCCAAGGTTGTTTAATCTGTACATGGATGGGATAATAAAAGACGTACAAGGTATGGTAGTGGATACTGGGATGGCCCTGGTGAGAGAAGGTAGTGTTTGGAAACTCCCTGTACTGCTGTTTGCAGATGATACTGTGTTGTTAAGTGAAGACGAAGGGGAGCTGCAAGACTTGGTGGATGAGTTTGGGAGAGTTTGTAAGAAACGGAATCTAAAGGTAAATGTAGGGAAGAGTAAAGTGATGGTCTTTAAGAGAGGTGAAGTCAGTGAATGTACAGCGAGGTTGGATGGTGGGGAATATGAAAATGTGAGTACGTTTAAGTACTTGGGTAGTGTCATGAGTAAGGATGGAGGTTTGGAGGGTGAAGTGCTTGAAAGGGTACAGCAGGGAAGAAAGGTTGCTGGTTCCTTGAAAGTAGTGATAAGAAACAGGGAAGTGATCATGGAAGTGAAAAAATTACTACATGACAGTATTGTGATACCAACTCTAACGTATGGAAGTGAAGCTTGGACGTTGTTGGAAGGACAAAAGTCAAGAGTGAGAGCAGTGGAAATGAGTTATTTAAGAGGAGCCTGTAGAGTCATATGGAGAGACAGGCTGACAAATGAGGATATAAAGGAGCATTGTGGTTTGGATGTGGATGTGATAGGAAGCGTTAGGAGGAATACGCTGAGGTGGTTTGGCCATGTGGAGAGGATGGAGGGTGAAAGACTGACGAAGAGAATGTATGTGAGTGAGGTGGAGGGGGGGAGAGGGAGGGGGAGGCCGAGGATGAGATGGAGGGATGGGGTGGAGAGGTATATGAGAGAGGAGGATGTGAGTTGGGAACAGGGCAGTGAAATGGTGGGGGACAGGACGACGTGGAGGGGATTTGTTTGTGACCACCCCGAACGGGATTGAGGCGTCTGCCAATAGATAGACAGAGATACAGGTATTGTTTTTTTGTGTAACCACAATGAAAATGCTTCGCCATGAGGTAAGGTATGTGTAATGTCAACAAGATCTGAAGACCCTTAGGGAACTTCTTGCATAACATGAACAAGGGATCTGACAAAGGTGTCATGGAATGCATGTGTCTGCTTCTTTTTCTTACAATGACCTTGATCCCACTGGAGAGATTTGGATTTTTTTTTTTACTAGCAATGGCCAAAGGCAGGACACATAACCTGGGCCATTCAGATTCCATAAGCAGTCTCCATTTCTCATGGAATCATTGAGGGACTCTGAGGCAAGAATAATAATAACTAGAAATTTATAACTGTCCTATGGACAGTCACTAGTCTCCACCTACTGTTTCTTAGTGACCTTGACCCCATTGGGGAGATTTAGATTTTTTTTCTATCAGTAATGGTCCATGCCAGGACACATAACATGGGCCCTTTAGATTCCTTGCGCAGTCTCTGGTTCTCCTTCAATAGTCTGGTGACTCTGAAGCCAGAATAATAATAATTAACTGCACTGTTTTATTGTGTAGCCACAATGAGGCTTTTCCATATGTTGTTGTTGTTGAGAGATTCCCTGCACATATAGTGCAGGCCGGGCCATACATTAGCCCGGTCAGTGGTGTATGGGCTGATAAAAAAAGTGTAAGTGGGGAGGACAGGACCTGGGGGATGCCCAGCACACACGTCCTGTCTCCTGACTGGCTTTCTGGTGTGTGTGTTTTCCATATCGTAAGGCATGTGCATGTGTAATATAAACAAGGTCTGAAGACCCTTGGGTAACTTCTTCTGTAACATCAACAGGGGAGACAAAGGTGTCGAAGAACTCATGTGTCTGCTACAGTTTCTTACAATGACCTTGACCCCATTGGGGAGATATGGATTTTTTGTCTATCAGCAATGGCCCATGCCAGGACACATAACCTGGGCCCTTCAGATTCCTTGGGGAGTCTCCAGTTCTCCAGGAATCGTCGCGAGAGTCTGAGGCTAGAATAATAGTAATAATACCAGCAAAAACAAGTCTCCACATATGTAGCAGGTGGATACCAGCAAAAACAATAGTCTAGTTGGTGGAGGCTGATTAATACAGCTCCAAGGGAGCAACAACCTATTTCACCACAGAAGAAGGCTAAATGAAAGAAATGATGGTATAGGATTTCTATTTAATGCAAATCTTCCAGAGAACAATGTTACAGTCAGCAGTGTATCTGAGAGGGTAACATGGATTGCAATTAGACTAGGCAAAACATACACCCTCAAGAAAATATAAGTATGTGCACCGACTTCTCAAAGCTCAGGTGAAGAAATAGAAACATTTATGACATCTCCCAGATTATGAAAGAAGAAAAGACCACCGTTACTACAAGACCACATCACAGGAGACTTCAATGCAAAAGTTTGCAAATCGAGAAATGAAAAAGCATGTATAGGAAAATTTGAAGTAGGAGAAAGGAACAACAGAGCTGAAATGGTGGTAAATTTTGATGAAATGTATAACATGAGAATAAAGAACACGTTTGCTCACAAAAGAACAGGGAGAAATGGGACCTGGAGTTGTCCTACTGGAGATACAGAGAATGAAATCGACTTAATTAAAGCAGATAACAATAACACCACCATAATTGCCACAGTTATCAAGAGTAAATATAGGAAGTGACCTTGGAATGATGAGTTGCACTGCCAAATTCAATATCAGAAATGAAAATAGAAGCTGATAAAAAATATAATGATGTGCCCAATAAAAGTATCCGAAAAAAAGAAGCCTGTCAGTTAGAAATAACGAACATATTTCAGGCCCTAATTTATCTTATGACAGACTAACAAAGGTGCTAAGAGAATCAGGAGGTAGTGAGGAAAACTAATACAACCAAAGCCAAAAAATATTCCAAATAAACCCTCGATTTCAAGAAAAGAAGAAAAGAATTGAAAGCAGAAACAAAGAAAAATAAAATAGAAAGATCTGAATTAAATAAGTGTATCAGCATGAGACAGATAAACCATAAAGTTAAAAAAAAAAAATGAGAGTGGAACATGGATCAGACCAAAGAAATCAAAAGAGGAAACAATATGAAACAGGTCTGAAGTAAAATGACACTAGGAAATCAACAAATTTTATCATTAAAAGACAAAAATGGTGAAGTCATTAAATGCAGAGATAGGTTGGTGAAGAGAGCTGAAAAATTTCACAGTAGACATTAAAAGTAATAGTATCAATAAATAACTTTTCAGCTGACACAAGTGAAATTCCTAACGTAACACTAGATGAAGTAAATATTTCTCTTAGAAGCATGAAAAGAGGGAAGGCTATCTATCTATCTATATACCTAGGCTGCTTCCCCCAAGGAAAGGGAGGTAGCCGAGACAGGACGACACACTCCCCATTTACTCATTCATTCAAACACATTCATTCGCATCTTAGCCCCAAAGGGGAGAACGGACAGATCCTCACCGCACCACACCGCACAAGGGTCAACTGCGCAATGCAATCAGTGACATCCACAGCAGGGCCCGACAGCAGAACTGGTTTACCCCTGCCACATCATAACAGACCCATCCCCTTACCCGCACCTGACCTGACTAGCTGATCAGACCAAATGCGGGAGAATATCCCCTCAGGGCTGCGTCATCACTTATTCATTCACAATTTCTCTCCATTTATTTCTGACACGCACAGCCACTCTTCCTTGCTCAACAGACATCCCTCTCGCATCCAGCGCTCTCTTCACACTGTCCATCCATCCTATTCGTGGGGAAGACCCCACGAGAAAAAGAAATAATAGCAGATTTACTGTCGGATGGAGGAGTAGAATAACAAAACAGGAATGCCCACTTATTCACTTAATGTATAAAGTAAAATTCCCAAAATACGGCATAATACAATAGTTTTTTGCTTTATGGAAAGGTAACTCAAAAGAGTATAGTAACAATCGGCCCGTTAGCTTATTACTGGTTATTTACAGACACTTTACTAAAGTCCCTACGAACAGAATTACAAAAAAAAAAAAAAAAAAAAAAAGCAACCTAGTAAACAAGCAGGATTCCAAAGTGGGTATTCGATTGCTGATCATCTACTCACAATGAATCAGTTAACGAGGAAAACCTTAGAATATGATAATAGTGGTAGGTGGGGGCGCCTATCATCCACCCACTTATTGTAGTGATACTTTGTTTTTAGGTTATCTATACACTGAGTGGCAAGCCAAACGATTTCCTGTAAACCAGGAAACCATTTACAACGCTGGGTGGTATCCTTATAACCAACCAACACGTGTTCCCTACGTGACACAAGTGAGTTGGCGGAGCGTTAGTGCCCCTTCCCGGAAAACAAATAAATAAAAATACGAACAAGAAACCTCTGAGCAGGACTGACCAAAAGTTGACGACAAAGGACCGAACAAAAGACACAACAAGTATGGCGAATTGGAATGTAAGGGGTGCAAATGAGGTGGCGAAAGAGAGATTTTCCAGGTGCTTGAGGGTGCAAAAGTGGATGTACGTGGGTTAACGGAAACAAACTGGAGAGGTGAGAGTGTGCGGGAATGGGAGCATGGAAAGGTATATGTGCAGGAGTAGGTGAGAATGAGGGAGCAAAAGAAGGAGTGTGTATTGTTGTAAGTAACAGATGGAAGGAGAATATAAGAGAGTATGGATCACCTGGCTCGAGGATTGTGTGGGTAAAATTGAAAGTTGCACTACAAATGTGGGCGATTGTGTGCATGTATGAGCCAATGCAAGATCGTGCAACCAGAGTAAGAGAAGAGTTCTGGACAAATGTGGAAGCGTGCATGGAAAAGTTTGAAAGGAATGAGAGAGTGTTTTTGATTGGTGATATGAATGGAAAGGTAGGGGATGGGAAGGTGGATGGAGTAATTGGTGAGTGGGGTATGCCTGCAGAGATGGATATGAATGGCAGTGCTTTAGTGGACATTTGTGCCAGAAGGGGGTTGGTGATTGCTAATACCCTCTTCAGGCACAAAATGATCCACAGGTATACATGGCGAGTGATGAGAAGGGTGGGTGGTGAACTGAATGAACGGAAGGCAATGATTAACTATGTGTATGTGGATGAAAGGTTGAGAAGGTGTATAATGAATGCAAGAGTATATAGAGGTTGGGGGAGTGGACTTTCAGACCACCATTTGGTGGTGGTCAAAATTAAAGTCCAAATAAAATGGAGAAATAAAAGAAGGGAAGCAAAGGAGGAAGTAGTACATACAAGGAGAGTGGAAAAGTTGCAAGAAGATGGAGAAAAGGCAGCCAAATAAAATGGAGAAATAGAAGAAGAGAAGGAATGGCAGAAGTAGTACATACAAGGAGAGTGGAAAAGTTGCAAGAAGATGGAAAATAGGCAGAATATAAGAGAGAAGTGGAGGAGTGATTAGGTAAATGTAAACTGGAGCAGATGGGGGACGTGGAAGGTGTGTGCAAGATATTCACAGAAGAGGTCTGTGCAGCATGTAAGGTGGTGCGTGGGGTGAAGAGAAGATGAAAGGGGGTGCAGGGAACAGTATGGTGGACTGAAGACGTGAGACAGTCCAAAAGAAGAATGCATATAGCGAGTGGATGAAAAACAGAGGCGTAGAAGAGCTGAGAGACGGAAGAAAGAGTTAATACATAGAGAGGAAGAGAGAGATGAAAATATTAGTAAGAGAGAGTAAGAAGAGAGTGGATGAGGAATTTGGAAGGAACTTGAGTGTTAAGTGGAGGGGATGGAAAGAGGTAAAGAGAGTTAGACAGGGTGCCAAAGAAATTAGTTGGGGAATGAAAGATAAAAATGGTAGATTTCTAGTGGAGAAGTTAGAAAAGGTGAGCAAATGGAGGGAGCACTTTAAGGAATAGTTAAACATAGAGTATGAAAATAATGTGAGTATAACTGGCAGGGGAATGGCTTGGAAGAGGGGAGGATGTAAGAAGAGAGGAAGAAATCAGCAGGATGGAGGTAATGGAAGAAATGACGAAAGTTAATATGGGGAAAGGCAAAGAAATTGATGGAGTGTGTGGTGAAATGCTGAAGCATGGAGGAGAGATAGTAGTAGAATGGATGTGGAAGATGTGCAGATTGGCCCGGGAGGACGGCAGAGTCCTGGAAAATTGGAGGTCAGGTATAATTACTCCCCTGTACAAAGGAAAAGGGGAAAACGAAGTGTGTGGTAATCATAGGTGCATTTGTCTTCTTAGTGTAATAGGAAAAGCATATGGTAGGATACTTATTGACAGAGTCATGGAAATAACAAAGGAACTAGTTGGAGAAGAACAGGGAGGATTTAGGACAGGCAGATGTTGTCTAGATCAGACATTCGTTCTTAGATCTTTAGTGGAAAAGTATCTAGAGAAGGGAAAGAAGCTGAATGCGGCCTTCAATGATTTGGAGAAAACGTATGACAGTGTGGATGGACAAGGATTGCGGAAAGTATTAAGCATATATGGTGCATATGACAGTGTGGATGGACAAGGATTGTGGAAAGTATTAAGAATATATGGAGTAGATGGGAAGTTGTTGATGGCCGTGAAGAGTATGTATGAGGGTGCTAAAGCTGCCATGCGTGTGGATTGTGAACTGAGTGGATTATTCTATTTGAAAGTTGGATTGAAACAAGGATGTGTCATGTCTCCACGGTTGTTCAATCTGTATATGGGTGGGGTTATAAAAGAGATACAAGTAGGGCAGTGGATGTTGGAGCGGCCCTAGTGAGAGAGGGCAGTGTTTGGAAACTCCCTGAACTGTTGTAAGCGGATGATACTGTGTTGTTAAGTGAAGATGAAGGGGAGCTGCAAGGCTTGGTGGATGAGTAGGAGAAAGTGTAAGAAATGGAATCTAAAGGTGAATGTAGGGCAGAGTAAAGTTGTGTTATTCGAGAGAAGCAAAGTTATTGAATGCCCAGTGGGTTTGGATGAGGAGGAAATGGAAAATGCGAGTGCATTTAAGTACTTGGGTAGTGTGATGAGTAAGGATGGAAGCTTAGATGGCGAAGTGCTTGAAAGGGTACAAGGATGAAAGTTTGCTGGTTTCTTCAAAGCAGCGATAAGAAACAGGGAAGTGAGCATGGAAGTGAAAAAGCTACTACATGACAGTACTGTGATACTGTACCAGTGCTAAAGTATGGAAGTCAAGCTTGGACCTTGTTGGAGGGACTGAAGTCAAGAGTGAGAGCAGTGGAAATTAGTTATTTGAAAGGAACCTGTGGAGTAACAAGGAGAGACAGACTGACAAATGAGGAAGCGAAGGAGCGTTGTGGTGTGGATGTGGATGCGATAGGAAGCGTTAGGAGAAACACGATGGAGAGGATGGAGAGTGAGAGACCGACGAGGAGAGTGTATGTGTGTTAGGTGGAGGGGAGGGAGAGCAAGGGAGAGGCCAAGGATGAGATGGAAGGACGGAGTGGAGATGTATGTGAGAGAGCGGGGTGTGAGCTGGGAGTAGGGCATTGAAGTGGCGGTGGACAGGGCGACATGGAGGCGATTTGTCTGTGGTCACCCCTTACAGGATTAAGGCTTCTGGCAATGGATAGATAGGATCCCACTGCTACCTGGAGCATCCCCAGGTGGCAGGGATGGGAAGGCCTAGTAGATATACGGGATACCATCTTAGGCGGCGTGCACCATGGGACCCCCTGTAGATATATAGGGCTCCAACGAAAGTAACGAATACGGTGGCACCAAAATTGCAGCTTACCAGAAATTATGTGGCAGGGAGGTGAGATTATCTGCACCACTCCTTCTAAGCAAGCATGAGTTCTATTGTAAGTGATTTGACGGGCATTCCTGTTGGATCATCATCTACTAAAGGTCCAACCGCACTGCCTCCTGTGCTTACGGGCAGTGTGCCACCGAAAGTGAATAGGAACTGTGTTGGCAAGTTAGAGACTGGGATATTAAACAAACTAAAATCCATGAAGATTTATGCATACAATGTAAGAAGCCTGACAGAAGATTACAACCTTGATAACAACAGAGCTGGAAATCATTAGTTGGGATATTGTGGGATTGAATGAGACCCACAGAAAAGAAGAAAAAGTAATTCAGCTTGACAACCACCTGTTTTACTACAGAGGAAAGCAAAATGAAAGAGTTAGTGGTGTAGGATTTTTAATGAACAGAAATCTTGCAGACAACGTAGTTAAATTCAGCAGTGTATCTGACAGCAGCACTGATGGGAATTAGACTATGCAAAAATATATCCTGAAAGTAATGCAAGTATATGCACCAACTTCTCAAAGCTCAGATGAAGAAACAGAAACATTCTATGATGACATCTTCCAGATTATGGAAGAAGTAAAGACCACATATACCATACTCATGGGAGACTGCAATGCAAAAGTTGGAAAATCGTGTACGGGTAAATCTGAGCCGTCATTTCGCGAGAAATCAGTCAAATAATCTGGCTGCCTGACCAACTTGGCTGGGTGGATCTTCGGAGCGTGATCGCCTGTACAACAAACTATCAGCTGATCACGCTCCCTCTTCCCACTCGTTCACCAGCAACAGAAAATTTGGTGATATTAATAAACAATGTCTACCTGTACATTCAGAGCAGAAAAGCTAATGCATGACCCAATATTTACTACTCTGTCTACGCAATGGCATTACAAACATTTTTGTAATTGTAACACCAGCCACACTACATTCACAAGCTGACACTATCATAGGAATTTTAGCGTCTAAATCATTGAACTTGTCTGCTTTCATCACATTTATTTTGAGTACTTTAATTCTGTGAAGATATTTGCACGGTTAACTAAATAATAACAACCATACATTTCTTATTTACTTAGCCATGGTTAAATATGAGGAAATGTGGGAAGAATGTGGAGAAGTACCGAGAATCAGCTGAGCGGTGATTACGTTTGCGATCCAACAGCAGCAGGTTGGAAGAGGGCAACACTGCTCCCAACCAATGTTGTGGTGAAGTCAACCTGAAGGGTCCCGGTTGGAATTTGATGACTTCACAATGTTGGATTTTGTCCTTGCCTGGACAAGAAAATAGCGCCCAAGTCAACATTATGACGTAAAAAGTCAACAGAAGTCAACTTCAGTTGGCTTTTAATTCTCGCGAATTCTCTTTGTTGGAGTGGGAGAAAGGAATGAAAGAGGGGAAGTGCTGGTAAATTTTGCTGAAATGTACAGTATAACATAAAGAATAATGAACACATTTTTCCACAAAAGAACAGGGAGAAAGTGAACCTAGAGAAACCCAAATGGAGAAACAAAAGGATGAAATCGACTTCATTATAGCAGATAAGACTAACACGATCATAAATGTCAGTTATAAGTAATTATAGGAAGTGACCATAGAATGGTGGGTTGTACAGCCAGATTATATTTCAGAAGAGAAAGAAAGAAGATGATTAAAGATTAAAAGACCTATCTCTCTATCTATTGCCAGACGCCTTAATCCTGTAAGAGGTCGCCACAAACAAATCGCCTCCATGTCATCCTGTCATCCTCCCTTTCACTGTCCTGCTCCCAGCTCACACCCCCGTCTCTCCTATACCTCTCCACTCCATCCCTCCATCTCATCCTTAGCCTTCCACTCCCTCTCCTCCCCTCCACCTCACTCACATACACTCTCCTTATCAGTCTCTCGCTCTCCATCCTCTCCACATGGCCAAACCCGCTCAATGTGTTTTTTCTACCGTTCCCTATCACATCCACATCCACACCAGAACGCTTCTTCAAATCCTCATTTGTCAGTCTGTCTCTCCACATGGCACCACAGGCTCCCCTCAAATAACTGCTCTCCACTGCTCTAACTCTTGATTTCTGTCCCTCCAACAAGGTTCAAGCTTAACTTCCATACGTTAGAGTTGGTATCACAATACTGTCACGTAGTAACTTTTTCACTTCCATGCTCACTTCCGTTTCTTATCACAGCTTTCAAGGAAACAGCAACCTTTCTTCCTTGTTGTACCATTGCAGGCACGTCACCCTTTAAACTACCATTCTTACTCATCACACTACCCAAGTACATAAACGCACTCATATTTTCCATTTCCTCCTCATCCAACCTCACTGAACATTCAGTGACTAAACTTCTCTCGAAGTCAACTTTTCTCCTCCCTACATTCACCTTTAGATTCCATTTCTTTCACACTCTCCCAGACTCATCCACCAAGTCTTGCAGCTCCCCTTTGTCTTCACCTAACAACACAGTATCATTTCCATACAACAATACAGGGTGTTTCCAAACACTGCCCTTTCTCAATAGCGTTGCTCCAACATCTATTGCCCTACCTTGAATCTCCTTCATAACTCAGTCCATGTACAGATTGTACAACCATGAAGACATGACACATCTCTATTTCATTCAAACCTTCAAAAAGAAAAATTCACTCAGTTCACTATCAACACGCAGTGCAGCCTTCGCACCTTCATACATACTCTTCACAGCATTTAATAACTTCCCATCTATTACATATATTCTTAATACTTCCCACAATCCTTGTCTATCCACCATGTCATATGCTTACTCCAAATCCATGAAGGCCGCATACAACTTATTTTCCTTCTCTAGAAACTTTTCCACTAAAGATCTAAGAATGAAAAACCTCTTCCCTTCCCAAACTCTCCCTGTTCTTCTCCAACTAATTCATCAGTTATATTCGTAACACTGTCAATAAGTATCCTATTATATACTTTTCCAACAACACTATGAAGACATATGCCTCTCTGAATACCACAGACTTCCTTTATCCCATTTCCTCTGCACAGGAGAATAATTATACCTTACTTCCTATCGCCCGGGACTCTACCTTCCTCCCAGGCCAATCTTCACGTCTTCCACATCCATTCCACTACTATCTCTCTCCCATGCTTCAGAATTTCACCACACACTCCATCAATTATTGGGACTTTCCCCATTTTTACTTTTTTCATTGCTTCCACAACTTTCATCCTACTGATTTCTTCATCTCTTCTCACATCCCTCCTTCTCCCAGCCATTCCCCAGCCATTTATAGTCGCATTATTTTCACTCTGTATGTTCAATAATTCCCTAAAGTGTTCTCTCCATCTGCTCACTTTTTCTCTCTTCTCCACTAGCAATCTGCCATTTTTATCCATCACTCCCCGACTATCTTCTTTGCCAACCTGTGCCACCCTGTCTAACTCTCTTTACCTCATGCCAGAACATTTTCTTACATTCCCTCCATTTTACACTTAAATACCTTCCAAATTCCTCATCCACTCCTTTTTTACTCTCTCGTACTAAACTTTTCACCTCTCTCATCCTCTCTACATATAACACTGTCTTCCATCTCTCAATTTCTTCCATACCCCTGTTTCTCATCCACTCACTATATGCTTTCTTCTTTTGTGCCACAGCCTGTCTCACGTCTTCATTCCATCATGCTGTTTTCTGAACCCCCTTTCGTCTTTTCTTCACATGCTGTACAGATTTGTTTGGTGAATATCTTGCATACACTTTCCACGTCCCCCATCTGCTTCAACCTATATTTACCAATCACCCCTCAACTTCTCTTGAATAATCTGCCTTTTTGTCATCCTTCTGTAACCTTTCCACCCTCCTTGCATATACTACTTCCTCCTGTCCTTCCTTTCTTCTATTCCTCCATTTCACTTGGACCTTGATTCTCACCACCACCAAGTGGAGGTCAGAACGTCCACTCCCCCAACCTCTATATGCTCTTGCATTCATTATACACCTTCTGATCCTTTCATCCACACACACATAATTAATCATTGCCCTCTGGTCATTCAGTTAACCACCCACTCCTCTCATCACTCGCCACATATACCTATGGATCATTTTGTGCCTAAAGAGGGTACTGGCTATCACCAACCCCCTTCCGGCACAGATGTCCACCAAAGCACTGCAATTCTTATCTACATCAGCAGGGACACCCCTCTCACCAACTACTCCATCCGCATTCACATTTTTTACATTACCATTCATATCGCCAGTGAAAAACACTGTCTCACACTTTTCAAACTTTTCCATGCACTCCTGCACACTTGTTCAGAACTCTTCTCTCACTCTGCTTGCACGGTCTTGCATTGGAGCATACACGCACACAATCACCCACATTTGTAGTCCAACTTTAAATCTTACCCACACAATCCTCGAGCCAACTGATCCATAATCTTTTATATTCTCCTTCCATCTGTTACAGCAATACACACTCCTTCTTTTGCCCTCTCATTCTCAAATACTCTCGCACATATACCCCATCCATACTCCCATTCTCTCACTATTACCTGTCCACTTAGTTTCAGTTAATCCACATACATCCATTTTTGCACCCTCAAGCACCTGCACAGTCCATCTCTCTCTTTCACCTCATCATTTGCACCCCTTACATTCCACGTCGCAATCCGTACCATGTCCTTTATTCAGTCCTTAATCGTCACCTTTTGGTCAGTCCTGGTTCGAGGCTTCTTGAACGTATTTTCAATTAGTTGTTTTCTGGGGATAGGTCGTATAATAACTTTGTAGAAACTTGTGGTGAAGTTTTGTAGATCAGTTATATTAGACTCGTGGACGAGCGGTTGTTATACCTGAGTAGTTTTGTAAGTAGATAATTTTAATTCCCATTGTCATGCGATGACAGGAGAGGTAAAGATGAGTATGGGACTATTTTTATTTGTCTTGGAAATATTAACAAAATCTCACTCACGAGTGAAGTAAAAAGTAGAGTCCCACGAGCTACCTCCGTGTCTCGCTCTCTCTCTCTCTCTTTCTTTCTCTTCCACCCTCTCGCCCATGTTGCTAGGCTCCTTCTCCCTACTACCTGTCGGTTCTATGGCCTGTCTCCTTCTGAGCTCTGCTTCCTAAATTCCTATTTTAGCAGGGGTCGTGTCACGTGGAATATACTGATGTGAAGCTTCTAGAAGCCTGTGTGTGAGTATGTGTGTATGTGTGTGTATGGTCACGAGGCATTGTTCATGTGCCTATCTAGCATTCCTTGAGTTAGAGTGTGTGTAAGCATGTTTACCATTGCTCGATTCTCTCAGGCACACTACCTATCTCATCCCCTGACTTGCTGCTTCTATCTGTCTATCTATCTATCTATCTATCTATTCATCATGCTATCTATTATGATTTGTAATTATAATATGGAGTCCTGACATCGCTCGGTCACATAGCTGGAGGTCCTCTGACAACAATTATCATTGACATATGCAAATCTATTAGTACATAATATTGATTATAATATTGTATACATATAATATTCATGTTAACCCGTCACATCCCAAGGTTTTTCGCACCTCTGACACCCCCCAATCCCGAGCTATTTTGGATTTTTTTTTTTTTTTGGCTAAAACTTCCTCTATTTTTGTTGAGAAACAAAGGAAAATCACCAAGAAAGGGCTTACCGTGGTCCATAAGTGGTCGGAACAGGTGAGGTCCCCCACGCCAGGTATCGTATTCTATCATTGACGTGTGAGGCGCTCACGTTTTCTATGGTAGGAAATATTGGGAGAAACAACAAACAGCACCTCTGGATTTATGGAATTTGAACTAATAAACAATAAGAGTAACAATAAAATGAATTTCAAACATATATGAAAAATAAGCATTGTACCTTCGCGCGAGCATAGCGAGTTAGGTCCGAGTGGTAACATGTTATGTGCTAAGTTTCTTGTATCAGTCAACATATCATTTTTTCTACTTGTATACCTCTGCATCATTGACATTTTACCAATTTTTACTGTTTGTAAGTGTTTTCATTCATTACGATGACATGGAGCATAAGTATAGCGCACATCTGCATACTAAGCGCACTAGCTATGACTCATATTTCAACATACCCAATTGTTTTATCACTTTCCTATTATTTTTATCCTTACATAGAACCTTTCCTCCACCACTGTAAATGTTTTCAATTATTTACATTCATTACGAGAGCATTTAGCGAAATGCTAGGGCATATTCACGTAGCAAGCACAATCTCAAACACTCGTGTTTCATCTTCTAATTTATTTTTTCACTCCAACAATACTTTCCCACTTACATTACACACGTTTACACCCCTATACTGCACTATACATAGTTACTGGCATTATTTATTCAAGTGAGCGTCAGAATATCGCATGAAAATACCCTCGCAATGAATGTTTCGACCAACATAATACTCAAACACTTACATACAAATTTTTCACATATATTACACACTTTCCCACTTGTTGACTTATATTTTCATAATTCCGGGCCTTATTCATTCCACTGAGCGTCAGGATATCGCATCTATATACACTTGCTAGGAATATTTTGACTTAGAATATAATTCAGCACTTACAATAATTTGAACTTATATTATACCCGTTTGCATTTCCCATAATAATATTTACATATTTACTGGCCATATTTATTGCACTGAGCGACAGAATATCGCATCAAAAAACCCTCGCTAGGTATGTTTCCACTTACATCATGTTTATACACTTACATACTATTTTTGCACTTATGTTATATCCGTATGCACTTTATGCTAATATTTTCAGATCAACAGGACTTATAATTCACTGAGCATCTGTTTGTCGCATTTACTTCAGAGTTACAGCGTCCTATCGCATTCACACCATATTAGAACTGCACCAAGGCGTGATACTCGCTGAAACATGGGTGAATACAGAGACCCACGTCACACTCGACGCACTCATAGCGGGTGTCCTTCCTCTGTGTGGTGAGTCTCACCCGGGAATTGCTACACACGTGACGCCTGCATTGGGGCCTAGGCCTATTTGGCTGGGGAGGGACAGGAGTGGGGAAATGGTGGCCGGATATTCTCAGGGGAGTTTGGGCAATAGGGGCATTGCGGGTGCTAGGTCATTACATTACATATGGAGTTGTCCCTTTAGTAATGTCTAATATTTCACCTAACTTGTATGATGATTCTGGTAATACAGAATTGTGGTTAAATTGTATGACTTGTTATATAATATTGCAGTAACATTGTAGTAATCATTGTAACACTGTATGACTTGTAATATAATATTGTAGTAACATTGTAGTAATATTTGTAACATTGTATGACTTGTTACATAGTATTGTAGTAACACTGTAGTAATAACTGTAACATTGTATGATTTGTTACATAATATTGGAGTAATGCGTAACTGTGTTGGCCTTATAATTGTAGTTACATTTTGTTAATGCAACTGGTACATAATTGTGTTGGCCTTATAATTGTAGTTAAAGTTACATAGAAGTTAAATCTTGTTAATGCAACTGTCACATAATTGTTACATATTGTTTGTAGTTACATAATTGTAGCAAGTGTAACATAATGCAATAGTTTGTCGTTACATAATTGTAGCAAGTGTAACATAATGCAATAGTTTGTCGTTACATAATTGTTACATATTGTTTGTAGTTACATAATTGTAGCATGTGTAACATAATGCAATCGTTTGTCGTTACATAATTGTTACATATCGTTTGTCGTTACATAATTGTGGCAAATGTAACATAATGCAATCGTTTGTCGATATATTATTGTTACATATCGTTTGTAGTTACATAATTGTAATAATTGCAGTCCTGACATCGAATCCGGTCATGCTGCGGTCGATGATAGTGATGATGTGCCATGCCACTAGCTTGTGGAGACAACAATTTGCTTTTTTGTTTGTAGTTTATGTGGTATTTTGGCATTTGTAGTAACACTTACACCTACTTTCATTTGTTTGTTATGTGATCTTACTCTATTTCTTTTTCTTGTTTTTTTATGTATTGATTTTCTTTAGTTTGTTTTTCTTCTTTTGTCTACGCTTTTTCGTTGTAGTTCGAGGTTGCATAATTGCTGGCTAATTCCCTTGGGACCCCTTTTTAAGGTTTAGTTTATATTGCACATATATTACTGAAAATGATATATAGTCCCATATTTTGTTATTTTATATAAAAAATATATATATACGCTATATACAGTATTAGCTATTTACAATGACTTGTTGTCCACTTGTACCTATCGTGGCCAATAAATGGGTCAGCATTGTGTGGAAATCTTTGTCTTCACGATTGTGTGGAAGATGTTGTTCATTCTTGCTAACGTCATTTGTGTTGGCCTTTTTTTTTTCTAGTTTTCCTTGTAACTTAATTTGTCTGTTTCCACTAGATAACTTTAATTAATAAATGTTTAATACAGTTCTTTTAATCGCTCACTGAGTAACTGTGATGGTATAATTTTCTTTATTACTTTGAAGATGTAATAATGTATAGCTGTATGTATGAAACATGTATTTTATGTAGGTACAAATGGTAACACTCGTTGGTAGTAAATAAATGCTATATTATATGAATGAATATATACAGTATAGAATATTTATTGTTGGTGCAAGTATATAATGATTGAATTATGACGGTAATTGAAGTAGGTATATGTATTTAACTTGTAATTATATAGCACGTTTTATATGTTTGTGCAGTAGTTTTTTTGTCTATCACTGTGTATTGTATAAATGAAGTAACTATGAAACTCACTAATTTTTACCATGGTGGGAATAGTGTCAGTGGTGTTGCACGTGGTGATAGCATTGTCCTTCACTGGTTGATTGAAGTGTTGTGGGATGAAGATCAACAAGCTCTACGATTAATTACAAATAACAAGTCTACAAGACAACTCTATAATCTTCATGCAACTTCAAGCAGCAGCAAGAAGAATAAAAAACAAAGCAAGTAAAGGAAAAGAAAGACCAGAGCAACAAGCACAAAAAAACAACAACACTCTCTCCCGCCTACCTCCATCACTGACGCAGAGGTCAAGACACACAGCAAAACACCAGAGCCACATTTATAACGCATCATACCTTTCCTCACCCAGGTTACTCATCGCTACTCAGTTACTCACCACAGCTACCAGTGTGAGAAGTCGATGTCACCATGTGTATCTGCTGAGACGACATCACCACGTGAGTTTGCTAAGACAACGCCACGCCAGTCAACGTGTGACTGACACCAGTCTCTTCGGAGGCGTGGGTTCAAATCCCACCGCTGCCACCATATCGTACAATAACTTTGTAGAATCTTGTAGTGAAGTTTTGTAGATCAGTTACAGTATACATATATTAGACTTGTGGACGAGCGGTTGTTATACGTGAGTAGTTTTGCAAGTAGATAACCTTCATTCTCATTGTCATGCAATGACAATACAAGAGAGCCAAATTCAAGATCCTATCATTTCGAGATGCCTGGACACCCTGCATTTGAAAGACTGGAGATCATAGGAAGCAGGAAATACAGACAGAGGGAGACGGTACCAAAGTTGATCTGTTGCATAAATGAAGGGCTGGGAGCAATGGTTAACTCTTGCATTAGAGAGATGGACAGAAAAGGGATGAGAGTTTTTTGCTAGACGGGTGCTATGCACCTATCATAGAACATTGCAGCAAAGAGACAGAGGTTGAAGGGAGCCAGTAAGAAGAGGAGAGTTAATGAGACGAAAAGCCTTTGACTCCACCCTATTGAGAAGAACTGTATGTGGGGAGCCTCCCCACACATGAGAGTTGTACTCCACACAGGGACGAATAAAACCAGTGTATGAAGTCAACAACTGCACAGAAGTAAAAAGGTATGGAGTCGGCTTAGCACACCTAATCTCTTGGAAGTAGATTTTACAAGAAATGTAATATGATCATTCCAAGGTAAGTCCCGAATGAATGAATCCCCAAGCATGTTCAAGAATGATGCAGGATTAACCTGGCTGTTATTAAACATTAGTAGGTACTCCTGTGGAAGATTTTGTTGGGTTCATAGGTGTAGGAACTGAGTCATTGATGCATTAAAAACAAGAATATTTTTACCGCAGTCAGAGATACAAGCAAGTCAAACATTAGGTGTACCATAGCCTCATCCTATGTTTGTTGAAGTAACTGCTGGGATGCACGTTATGGGAACCGAATGGAAAAGTGAAGGGTGGAGTCATTAGCGTACAAGTGGATACGGTTAGATGTACAGCTTAGAAGGGCATTGATGAATAAAAGGAAGAGAGTTGGTGATAGGACAGAGCCCTGAGGAACTCCACTGTTTATAAATCTAGGAGAAGAACGATGATCATGTACAACAGGGGCTATAGAACGACCAGAAAGGAATCTATAGATAAAGGCACAGATAGAAGTATAGAAACCATAAGATGGCAGTTTGGAAATTAAAGATTTATGCCAGACTCGATCGAAAGCCTTTGAGATGTCAAGTCCAATGGCAAAGTTTTCGCCAAAGCCCCGAAAAGAGGATGACCAGGAGTCTGAAATGTAGGTGAGAAGATCGCCAGTGGAGCGTCCCTGACGGAACCCATACTGACGATCAGAAACAATGTTGTGATAGGAAAGATGCTTTAAAATTTTTCTATTAAGACTTGACTCAAGAACTTTTGAGACACAGGATGTTAAAGCAATTGGACGATAGTTAGAGGGTTGTAAATGGTCACCTTTTCTTTGGGACTGGCTGAATGAAAGCAAACATCCAGCAAGATGGAAAGGTGCAAGTTGATGGACAATGGCAAAAGAGTTTTCCTAGGCAGGGTGCAAGCACAGAAGCACAGTTCTTGAAGACAACAGGAGGGACTCCAACAGGTTCCATATGCCTTGTTAGTATTGAGGCCTGTGATAGCAGAAAATATATCAGCTGAAGAAATTGTAATGTCAGCCATGAGGAAGTCTGAGAGGGGAGGTGATGGAGGAACAGTACCGGAATCGTCTAAGGTGGAATTGAAGGAGAAAGTCTGGGCGAAGATATCTGCTTTATCAGTAGAAGTAATAGCTACAGAACCATCAGAGTAGAAATGAGGAGGGAACGATGATGAGGTAAGGTTGTTAGAAATGTTTTTGGCAAGGTGCCAGAAGGAGCGGGAAGAATTCGAGTTGGAGAGTTGAGAGCATTTAGTACGGATGAAATCATTTTTAGCAAAGCGCAGAACAGACTTAGCTTGGTTCCAGACAGAAACATAAAAAAGATGTGCTTCAGGGGTGAGTTGGCTCTGGTACTTTTTATAGGTCCTCTCCTTGTTGTGGACAGCATTAGAACAAGTGTGATTAAACCAAGGCTTTCTTGCGTTAGTCAAAGGATATGTGAAGGGAATGTATGCTTCCTTGCCCGAGAGAATAACCTCTGCAATGCGCAGGGCACACTCAGATGGCTCCCGGCCATGGAAGCAATAATCATTCCATAGAAAATTAAAGAAGTACTTCCTGAGGGCCTTCCAATCCGCAGCTCCAAAGTGCCACAGTCGACGTATCTTTGGAGGGTCCACAAGCCATACTGGAGCAATAGGACAGGGTAATGTAACAAGGTTGTGATCAGAGAGGATAGATTAACAATTTAAGCAGAAGGATTAGTTGTAAAGAAGAGGTCAAGTAAGATGGAGCTCTCTCCAAGCCGGTCAGTGATGCGGGTGGGGTGCTGTACAAGCTGCTCTAGGTCACTGGGGATAGAAAAGATTTAGGCTTGTTCACCAGGTGGATCAGTGAAAGGAGAGAGCCAAAGGTGGTGGTGAACACTGAAATCTCCTAGAATTGAGATTTCAGAGAAAGGAGAAATGGATAGATTGTGTTCCATCGTAGAAGTAAGATAAACTGGAAATTTGAAACAGATTTCAGGCTCTAAGTAATGCTGAATGTGACAGTGATGAGCTGAATGGTAGACTAACAAAAGTGCTAAAAGAATCAGCGGAGGTAATAGGAAAACCTAATACAACCAAAGCCAAGAAATATTCAGAAAAAGACATTCCAGGTTATGAAAAAAAAAAAATGAAATGAAAGTAAAAACAACAACAAAAGATGAAATAGAACTTGCAGAATTAAATAAACTTATCAACAAGAGACAAAGAGAAGAAAAAAGAAAGAGGAACATGGATCAGATCAAAGAAACCAACAAAAAACGAAAACGTCTGGAACAGGTTGGAAGTAAAATGAAAAAAAGGAAAGTAACAAATTACATCACTAAAAAACAAAAACGGTGAAGTCATTTAATGCAGAGATAAGATGGTGAAGAGAGTTTTATTTTTCAATGAACTGTATGCATCAAAGACAGTAGCACTAAAAGCTAACTTTTTAGTTGACGCAAGTAAAATACTTGAGGTAACACCAGACGAAGTAAATATATATATAAAAAATATGAAAGGAAGGAATGCTCCGGGAGAAGATGGAATAGCAGCAGATTTGCTTTTGGATGCAGGAGTAGAACTGCAAAAAAGGCTTGTTCACTTATGTACTCAGTGTATAAAAAATAAAATCCCAAAACATGGTGTATTCCAATAGTTATTTTACTTTGCAAGAAAGATGACTCAAAAGATCTTAGTAACTATCGACCCATTAGCATATTATCAGTCATTCACAAACTCTTCACTGCAGTCCTTACGAACAGAATAACAACAAATTAGGAGGAAAACCAACCTCGTGAACAGGCAGGATTCCAAAGCGGGTATTCGATTACTGATCATCTACACACAATGAATCGTTAATTGAGAAAACTACAGAATATACAAAACCATTGTGCTTAGGTTCTGTTGATTTCGAAAAGGCTTTCGACTCATTGGAGCACATAGCAAATATAAATATATTGCGAGAATAAGGTGTGAATGAGAACATTGTAAAACTGCTCAAAAACATATATAAAGAGGAAACTGCGTCAGTTAAATTACATAAGGACTCGGGAAAAATTAACAATGAGAAGGGCGTGCGTCAGGGAGATACAATTTCACCAAAATTATTTACAGCATGCCCAGAAAGTATTTTCAGAAAGCTTGACTGGGAAAACAAAGGAGTGAACATATTTGGAGAAAAGGTAAACCATTTAAGATTTGCAGACGACATTTTCCTAGTCTCAGAAACAGCAGAGACATTGCAGGAAATGTTAACTGAGCTGAACAGAGTGTCTCAAAGTAGGGCTAAGGATGAACTGGAGTAAAACTCAATTTTAATCTACAAACACCAAAGAGCGTGATCAGAACAAGCGAAGAAATTCTTGAAGAAGTCAAGGAGTACATTTACTTCGGGTAAATAATAAAATTAACGAAAGATCATGATAGTGAAAAAAAAGAACGCATTACAATTGGATGGAAAGCTTTCGGTAAACAAAGAGATATTATGAAA